>NC_056624.2:74824992-75124992 GCF_002870075.4 Lactuca sativa | reverse complement strand
GATATGACCTTTGATTGTTACATAGCAATAACAATCAATCCTTGGCTTCAGAAAGCTTAGTGCCTCAAATGTTGCACCTCTAATGGAGTCACAAACACCACTAAGCAACTTAGATGAAGAGGGAAGAGAAGGGAGGCACCAAAAACGGCTGGAAACCCTAAAGGAGGTGTTAGCCACGTTTTTGGTGCCCAAGGGTTCCTTATATACTTAGGCTATTAGGGTTATCAAAAAAGGAAACCCTAATTTGGCTGCTTAAGCCCTAAGCAGCCCATGGACCCCTTTTGGAACATGACTTGGACGATTTCTAATGGGATTCCCCATAGAATTTGTCCAACCTATTATTCCAAGGTTGTGACAACGCAAAATTTTCTTTCGTACAAACCCTACAGTCCAACACTTCAATTAAAAGTTAAATACTTTTCTGCTAAATTTTAGCCGGTTTTAAGTCTGTTTGAGTATTTTTATTAATTATTCATGAAGGGAACGGATAAAAGGAAGTGATTTCTAGAATATCGGGATAGCAAAGGAACAATCAACACCTTGGATTGGTGTTCATGAACAAACAAGGAAGGCTTGGGCTGTGAACTCTCATGTGGCCGCAAACTCATGCCTTAGGCATGAGTTTACTCCCCATTCCTTTCATTCTCAACTTCCACACTCAAGACCAATAGCCATTCTCTCTCAAGTAGCATCCCATTCTTCACCTAATCTTCCGAAAACGTAAGTGTGTCTTAACTTGATTTGTTGTTATAACCTAACATCTAGTTGTTATACATAATTTCATCCATTCATTATTGATTTTCACTTAGATCTTCAAGTGTTCTTTAAAACACCAAGAGCACACATTAGTGTTCATGGACCTTAAACACCCAATCAAGCTTCTATCTTGTAAGTACATTTGTCCTAGATTCTTGTGTGCTTAATATGAACTTCTTTACACTTGGAAAACGTCAAGAAAAACATGATCAATGGAGTTTACGGCCAAGGGATGTTCTTGGGCCGTAAGCTCCTCTAAATGGGGATAAATGAACCCTAGTCCCTTCCTAAGCCTTGGATGATAGTCTTGATCCTTCCTTGAAGTGTGTAAGACCTTAAACAACAAAGAAAACATGTCCCCATAAGAGTTTACGGCCGTAAATACATAAGGAAATGGTCCTTAAGCCGTAAACTCTACAAAGTGATGATATTGTGCCCCTAATGCTTCCTAAGGCTTGGGCTTGATCATTGAATGCTCAATCTTGACTTATAAGACCTCAAAACACCAAATGGCACTTAGTACCATGAGTTTATGGCCAAAAACTCATGGGGAAATGACCATGGGCTGTAAACTCCAGAAGGAGTGGTCCTTGGGCCATAAACTCCAATGCAATGCCATACAAACCTTTAGATGCAACCCTTTGGTACCTATAACAATCAAAGTGTTTCCATGTCCTAGGGTATTTTAACTTGATTAATTAGTTGTTAAATGACTAATTAGATACATATATGTTTTATTATATGTTAACTAGGATCATTGTGCGTGTCCAAGTCCTCACTTGTCACTTAGCTCCCTTTATCGATCCTACTATCGCATCACTCATTTCAGGTGAGTTGATACCCCTTAAACAACCTTTTAAATGCTTTTTCCTGATTTTATGGGGAGGGGGAATACAAGTTGAATATCATAGTTATTATATAAATTGCATGTGATTAATAACTATCAAACAGATGGATTTACTACACTTTCAAACCGTTTTATCAAACAAACTACTTTCAAATCGTTTTATAAACTGACATCAAGTCATGATTATTTGTTGTTTCAAACCTTTTAAATGTATTACAAAAACCCCTTTTGCAGTTATGTATTCATGAATAACATATCTATACATTTAGGTAGTAAGTGTATATATAAGTATTTGATAAAATGGCTGTGACTTCAACTCCAACCCCTTGTATAGCAAAGGTGTATAAACACACATGGACACTTCAAACTACATTACTATTAAACTATAATAGGTATAGTTTGGGAAATACTACTTCCTGTTCCTAGTACAAATGGAACATACAAGAGTCAGTTCATTCATGAGTCTATACAAATGTATTACATACTATATGAAGAGATAGTATTACATACTACATGAAGATATACGATTACATACTATATGATGAGATACTATTACATATTACATGAGCAGATACTATTATATAGGTATGAGACTAACCATTATATACCCAGTTGTTAGCTACAGAGGGAAAATGCACATCGACGGATGTCTACGGTTAATACTATTCGGCAATTACTATTCCGTGTTTATCCTAGTACCAAAGGATAATACATAAATGATTATATAATTTTCCCTTTTACTTTTATCTTATGACACATTCATATAAACGATGAGGTTGACTATATTTTGATAATAATAGTTACATGGGGAAAAACCGTCATTTTTACATTGATACATACTTTCAAAAAAGTCGGGTTTTGATAGAAGACTACATTTTATACTAGTTGGAAATATAGGATTTCCTAGGATTTTCACACTTATATGAAGTTTTTCATCAAACATTTACAAGTCTTTTCCTTACAGTTTTACAAATCAAAGACACTAAAATACTTATGAATTCATCAGCTTAAATGTTGATCTATGCTTTCAAAATAACTTGTATTCTCAGGTCATCAGTAGACAGGAACCGGTGACAGGTTTTTGAGAAGACGAAGCACAGACAAGACTTGTCTATTATTTTGATCATTCATTTTTGGTGTCTATTACATTACAAAGAACACACATGTATTAAAATTATATATTTAAAGCAATGGATGATGTTTGTTTACTTGTTTACTATTACTGTGTTGGATACTATACATGACGTCCTCCGCCCCAAAACGTTTCCACCGTTCTTAGTTTGGGGTGTGCCAGATTGGTATCAAAGCATTGTTTATAGTGAATTGAATATATCAACCCATAAAAGATATACTGACTATAAATACAATGGGATTAAAAATACTCTGACCAAGAGTTTATACTTTTAAATAATAAAATATTTAACTAAGTATACATACCTACATTCATACTAAAATCAGTGTCACAATGACAAATACAAAAGTATTATGATTGCTGAATATCACAAGTAAGCTCGGGGATGTATGGTCAGTCATGGGAGTGGCATAGCCTGATCAACTATGCTGGTCCGAGGAGTGATTAACATATACCCAAGAATGGTTGTAATGTGGCAACGAGTCTAAAAACTTACCAACACTACTACAATGAGAACTTTAGAACAAAACATAACTTAAAATAATATAGGAGTATTTTGTGTTACTATAAATATCTTAGCTAGTACGTCTCTTAAACAAATTCTTTCACCCCTACTTCTTGCGTAGATAACATGGCTGGATTCCATCATCATGGTGACCCGTACTTTCCACCCCATGACAATGTTGGATGCCTTGATGAAGAGGCCAAAGATGAGCATCAAATAGCTTTGGATGATCATCATGCAGAAGGCTTCTCGGATGGATCTAACTTCGAGCCCGAAGTCAACAACCTACCCCAAGTAGGTCAAGCCCCGAATAACAACCTCGACCCGCGTTTCAAGGTCCCACACCCTTATGGGCAACAAACTTGAATCATTGGAGCGATGAATAGGGTCAACCCCTTACCCTAGAACGGGGACCAAAGCTTTTACAACATAAGCGAGGGTGGCTCGGCTAACCGAGCCCTACCAATCATGCTCTGCAGGATTGCTCGGAATGTTGAACAAGGTCGGGCAGCCATCGACCGAGTAGTGGAGATTGATGCCAACTCTAGTGTCAACACAGTCTGCATTCGCCATCTTGAAGAGGCGACGGAAGGAACCAGGAGGACCAATGAGACTCTGCAGCAACATCTAGCTGCCTCTCGAGCTGAAGTCATAGAACTTAGAGTTCGCCAGAGGGCTCATGAACGACACCTTCAAGAAGTGGTTCGTCAGATGGAAGATCTGAGGGTTCGCCCGAGGAATTCCCATCGCCGTTAGAAGATGTCTAGCACATCTTTTCTTTTGATTAAGGAATAATTCCTTACCTATACTCTAAGTAGCACTTGTCTGTAAATTATTTCTGTCTTTCAAGTACTTTATTAGACTTCTAAACTGCCAATATTTTTCCCCTATGGTATGATGTAAGACCTTTAGTTAGGTCATTCTCTTAAACTTATTTACATCATTAATACCAGTAATTTTCGCATGTTATCTAATCTATTTAGAAACTCATACTATCATCTATTGTTGAACTATGGCGATTTAGTTCATGAGACACATTCATTTTCTATACTATTGAATTCTTATCATTGTCTTTATCTTTTCAACTTATAGTTGAAAATTTCCGCCTCGTAGAAATCCCAGGCGTAACAATGGTGAGGACGCACTGACACCACCACTGCCTCCACTTCCTCAGTTCAACGCTGCTATGTTCCAAGCGGCTGTCACTGCGGCAGTAGCGGCTGCCATGTCACACATCAATACTCCTGTCCTTAGTGGATCAGGAGCTGGTACACCTCTTTCTAACCATGGCGAGAGTCATGGGCACCCCAGGGAGTGTACCTACAAGGATTTTACGAATGCCAAACCCTGAAATTTCAATGGAATAGGAGGGGTGATGATTTTAAGGCAGTGGATAGAAAAGACCGAAGTCATCTTTGAAATATGTGCCTACCCGGAGAACAATAAAGTCAAGTTTGCTACTTGCACTTTTTCTGACAGGGCTTTAACTTGGTGGAATGGCCACGTTAAGTCACTAACTCTGGTTGTGGAAAACTCAATAAGCTGGGAGAACTTGAAGGCCATGTTGATGAGAGAGTACTGTCCTCGAGGGGAAATTCAAAATCTCGAGCAGGAACTCTGGGGTCTTAAGATGGCTGATTATGATGTATCAACCTATTCCAATAGATTATGTGATCTTTCAATTCTTTGCCCAGATATGGTTGCTCCCGAGAGCAAGAAAATAGAGTGATTTATTTGGGGTCTGTCGCCTCAGATACATGCAAGTGTGCTAGCTTCAAGGCCTACTACTTTTGACAGTGATAAAGAACAGGCACAATCTATTATTGATCACGAAAACTGCCAGAACACAATAACTGCGTCACCTGATCAACAAAAGGGAAGCAGCAACAACAGGAGGAAAGGTTGGAACAAAAGGAAAGGTGGGTCTTCACAAGAATCCTCAAAGAAACAACAGCTAGTTACAGTAAATGCTGTTGTTATACCTACTACTGTTCCTACTAACCCCTACTCAGCAAAGCCTTATGTGGGTAACCTTGCGAAGTGCAACAAATGCCACTTCCACCACACCGGACCTTTCCGGGAAATGCATTGCTCCAACTGCAATAAAAAGGGGCATACTACCCATTTCTGCAAAGCTCCCGCAAAGCCAAGCACTCAAGTTCCAAATACTGGTGTGGGCCAAACTTGCTACGGTTGTGGCGAGGTGGGTCACTTCAAAAGAAACTTCCCGAAGGCAGCAAATACCGGTGGAGTGGGACGAGTTTTGGCTATGGGATTCATTAGGCCAAGCTTCTCACCATGGGGAGCACCGGTCTTGTTCTTCAAGAAGAAAGATAGATCGTTTTGTATGTACATCGACTATAGGGTGATGAGAATTGTTATCGAGATTTAGAAAGCAATCATAATTATATGAATGAAAAGTAAGAACACAAGGAGTAAATATTAATCAGATCTTAAGAAACTGATTACAAACTAAGCAGAGAAAAACGCGAATGACTATAGAATCACTCCTTGAATCATTCGTTACTCTACTTCTAACCTCAGTCCCTATTTATAGGAAACATGAGTGTACAAAAAATATACTAAGTCCTTAACTATAAGCTTCGCACAAATGAAGACTTAGTAAAATAACTAACATGCGAAACTAAAGTAAACAAACACTTCGACTTTTACAATATCTAGACTCTACATTCTCCCCCTTTGTAAACAGTCGAAGTTATTCAGTTTGTGAGATTCTGAACAGCTGAGTGCATTGTTCTTCGAATTTCTGAATGTGAAGTGATAATCTTTTTAAGCTCCTTCATGTCTCCTTCATTATTCTTCGTGCAATTATTCATACGAACAATGAAATTCGTATATTGCGAAGTGGTGTATCTTTCTATCTCTGAGACTTTAAACAAAAACCTCTTAGGCTTCCCCTTCATATCTTTGCTTGCGAAGACCATGCCAAAAGGTTTAAGGCATATTTCTCCATCTGTATATTTCTTTAATTTCTTTTGAGGCAAAGTTGATTCCCAAGAGACTGTAACTTTTCTTCCAATGCCTGACGCATGTTCTTCATCAGTCAATGCCAAGCAATCATAGTAGTTATCTATGAATATCTTGATATGTGCGAAACCAAATCTGAACACATCAGTATCATATCCTTTTAGCTTGTTTTCTTCCATGACTTTAAGGATAAATGCCACTTGAATGAGATCATTTAGATTCATCAAGGGAAAATCAGCAATGGTAAAATCAAATGCCTTGTTATCTGCACGAACCATGAAATATCGAAAGTTTGGAAGCATGTTCTCAAACATTACATCCCTCTTGATTGTTAGAACTTTCTTGATTTTCATTAAAGACCAAACTTTCTCTTGATCCTTCGCAAGTACAACATGAAATCTGATCTTCAAGTAAGTGTATTCATCAGCATTTTCAAAATTTTCACTGATCTTGTACTGCGCCGTAATAAACATCATTTCGTTTATTGGAAAATCAAGTTGGCACCTGTCTGAATTTGCAACATCATAACTTCTTCTAGGCTTTTTTCTCAAACTCGTACAAGTGATTTCCCAACACCTTAGATTCAATGGTTTCAAATGAGTATAACTTCACAGGATCACCCTTGTTCAAAGTTGGTGGATCACTTGCTCTTTGCCTTAGTATGCTCTGAATTTGTCTTTGTTTTTCCATTTCAGCTTCAACCTTAGCTTTCTTTTCTTCTTTTGACTTTTCAATAACCACCTCTTTTCCTTTTCCAGTATTCACTGTTTGAGGTTTTGCACTTGAACTCCCTCCTTCTGTTGAACCAATTGTAATTCCCTTGAGAATTGGCTTTGTAAGTGGCTTTGTTGTTACTGTTGTTGAAGGAATTGGTTTCGTGAATATAGGCAAAGTTGTTTTAAGCTGAGTCGAATGTATCTTTCCAACAATTTCCGCATCATCCTCTTTACTTCCTTTTGTTTCTCCCCCTTGCTCTCCTGTGAAAGCAGGTGGGGCATTCTTTGGTAAAACGGAAGTAAAATTCGTAATCGGGGCCAATGCCTTCTGAATTGCCTGCTCCAAAGTGTTAACTTTAAGCATTAAAAATTTCGGAGTAAGAATGGATTGTTGAGAAGGCTTTGAAACACAACTTTTTAATTCAATTACCAACTAAATTAATTTTGAAAACTGCTCCTTATTTTCTTGATGCTTGGCTTCGATAAATTGAGCAGACGGCTGATAATCAGTAGCAAGCTTGGTAAGTGCTTCAGCAACAATATCAACACGTTTTTGGACATCCAAATTTTGCGAATTATGCTCTTGAAGCTCCTTTGCAATTTCTTTCTTTAACTCCTCAATTTTGAAGTTAACATCTTCCCTGACCTTCTTCACATCTTGTACAAAAAGAACATGTCATTCTTTTGTAACAACTTGCAAATCTTTTATAATGCCATCAAAAGATTTTCCTTGAGCTTGAATGCAAAGCTCATTATTCTTATCTGAATCATCAACTTTGGCAGTTATACGTTTCTCTGCATCTTTGATCATGGATTCAACCTCCAAACCCGATATAGATGACTTTGTACCGGAATCAGCTTGTGATTGAATAATTGCATTCAACTTTCGATTCAGGATTTTAAATTGCTTACCTGACATAAGCATTTGATCAGGTATTTCCTCCTCTTCTGAATCAAAGTGTAAAGCTTCAAACATTCCTCCAAAACCTCCTCCTTCGGTTTCTTCATCAGATTGAGCTTGCAAAGATATAAGTTGTGTTGTTTCAGGGGATTGTGTAAGAGACAATGTAGTGAAGGGATTTTGTAAAGGATGATCAAAGATTGATGATGTGGTTATATGTGTATTTGGAAGACTGAATGGTAGTAATGAAGTAGAGAAAGGCTCAGATGAGATGGGTAATGAAGTAGATAAAATGATTGGCATTGTTGGCTCAACACTCATGATAGGTGTCCCCGTATTAGATACATTAACATCCATATCAAAAGTAGGTACCTTCTCATAAACTGATTTGGTAGTGACTACTTCGAGTGGAATAGTTGTTGTGGTTGAAATTTGCGAAGTAATGGGAAGAGAGGTGTTTACCATTGAAATAGGTGGAGTCTCAGGAACCATTTCATCTTCTGATGACTCGTTTTGAATGATCATCTTTCTTTTCTTGTACAGCTTCTGAGGAATATGCTTCACAACTTCTTGAGCTCTTCTTTTCTTTGAACCAGGAGAAACTGGAGCCGGAATGTCTCTAAACACACCCCCATTACTACTCACCTCAGTTTTGTGAATAGTAGGAGAAACAGTCTTCTTTTGTGACAGCTTGTGAAGCTTCTTTAGGAACCCTGACTTAGTTGGTATGATCTCCTTCGTAGGTTCGGTAAAAGACTCGACTTTCTGAACCTCTTCAGCCTTTGATACTTTTGGAGATTCGTGTTTTGCCTCCTTTTTAGTCTTGTTCTTCTTCTTGGATGACTCACCACTAACTTCAAGTAACACTCCAGTCCGCACATTAGGATCAAAAGTCTTCATGTATCGAACTAACACCTTGTGAGTAGAAGACACTTTGCGAAGCATTGCATCAGGAATTGTTGCAACACTTGTGAAGATATTTTCATCATCTTCAACAATTTTGGGAAACTGATACAAAGAAAATTTTGCAACTTCTCCTTCTTCAGGAACTTGAATGCCTTCTTTTGCGTAAACTTTTTCTAAAATCAAACTCCAGTACCTTGCACAAGAAATCCCCTTATCAAAACTGGTATTTTCTAAACTTTCGTTGAACTCCTTCCAAAGTTGAGTTCCATAATCAATACTATGATCATAGTAAAGTCCCATAACCATTGCATAAATCTCCATTCTTCCCCTGTCTAGACCTACACTCCTTCCGGTCAAACATCTTAGAAAGATACCAAATAAGAAATTCCAAATACATGGTAAACTTGATTTCCTGAAATCACTTATCTTTTCAAGAGTGGGTTGATGTCCCATCTCAACGAACCCTCTTGTTATTCACCAGATTGAAGGTTATGACATATGTTGCATAGTTGTATGACGCAGTTGATGCCGCCATTGACAACCACGTCATAGGAACAGGAAAAGAATTGAACATAACAGCTGATAATGGTGACCTTTTCAGTGCAACGATCAACATCTTCAATTCTTTTGGGTAGGATGAGACATTAGGATCAACTTGGTAGTTTGTGCTTTGAATCTTCATAAGAGACTTTGTGATAACTTCTTCTGTGTTGAATTGAGTAGCAGACATTGTTATTCTGAGAAATTTCTTGAAAGAAAAATTAGGGCTTTTTGTTCGTTTGAGAAATTTGAATCGCGTAATGATTATCAGAAAAGATTATCCCTTTTATATGTTACGCTCAATGATGAAACGTTTCCAAAAATAGAGTAGGCTACGTGTGATGGGTTTTAACCATATAAACATTCCTATGTGCACATACAAAACCCTAATGCTTGGATCTAGGTTTCTCTAATTGAACATACATTGAATCCAAGACTTCTAATGGCTAATAGAGTATAATAACAATATGAAATCAGAGATTAGAAGTTTACCTTGAATCACTTGCTTGATCTTCTTGTCCTTGAGGCTTTAGAGTCACAATTGTCACTCCTCTAATGGATTACAAACACCAACTAGCAAGAAGATGATTTAGGAGAGAGGAGAGGGGATCAAATCGGCTAGGGTTTCTTTCTAAAAGCACAAGTGCCGATTTCCATAACCCTTGGGGTCTATTTATACTTGTAAGGCTCTTAGGGTTTCACCCTTAAACCCTAATTGGATAACTTAGGCCCTAAGCAATCCTAATCCCTTCATGATAAGCCTTTAGACGATTTCAAGGCCTATCCAAAGTCCTTGAAACCGGCCACCCTTTATCCATAAGGGATTTACAGCCCAAAGTATAACTATCACACATTTGACAGTTTATGCCCCTTTATTCAATTAATCTCTTTAAGTCACCAAATTAATTCGTAATTAATTTATGACTTATATTAATCAAATAACAATATTATTATTCCTTATATTATTCTTATAATATATAAATAATATTCCTTCTCTCATTATAAATCATCCTGTCAAGTTGCTATGGTCAAGGCAACCTAAAAGGACCATGCACAACGGGTCAAATACTTGCCTAATATAGTTGTAGCCTTAGACACTATTCCAACAGTCTCCCACTTGGATAAGTCTAGTAAATATATATACAAAGTATATTCCAATTAGCAATCGTAGCTCTCACAGACGCTGTCAAACTCTGATCTAATCAATCTTGTCCTTTAGATAAGGGATCATACAGTCCTCTGTTCAGATATCATGCAGACATTTCTATGGAACCAATTGTCTAGTATTTGGTTTCTTGATCTCAGATTTATTCAACATAGAACTTAATCGAAAACATCAATTTAGTTCTGACCGGGCCCGACACATAAGTCAAATCAAATCATCGAGCGGCCGAGATATCGCTTTTAGCCTCCTAGGATAAAAGTAACAGATAAACTTCGACTTATATGCATTTACTTATTCATTAATCAATCATACACAACAATGCATTTTATAACATCAAGTTACTGATGCGGTTTCGCATTATCAATGTAAAACCAATTAATAAATAACAAACCATATATCTAGGTTTTAAGATCATATGATATTATCGTCTTGCTATCACCCTTTTTTATCATATTCCATAAGGTGATTCCAGCAAGCGCGGGTTTGTTCCAATGCTCAAAACTACTTCATAAGCACTCATGTACGATGCAACAACCTTTTGCTATGTCTAATACCATTTAGACAATCTACATACTAATTCATGACAATCTTCACTCATATCTACTTCCAAAATATGAACGATTGTGGACTATTTGAATAATTCGATTATTCTTAATAATATTCAATTATTCTGGAAGTCAAAACATGCAAAGTGAAACAATAGTTAAATGATTAACACAAGACAGTAACATTACTCATAAATAATACTCATTTATTTAATCATCAAATGTTAATTACATTTATCTATTACACGTTTCCAATACTATCTAATCTATACTAATATCATCCTTCAGCCCAATAATCCTAGCGTGCTGCAAGTGCCTAACCCTATTCAGTCCCTTCGTAAGCGGATCTGATGGGTTATCTTCTGATGATATCCTCTTCGCCACAAGTTGTCCTTCTTCTACACGATGTCTAATAAAGTGATATTTTCTGTCGATATGTCGAGATCTACCATGATCCCTCGGTTCCTTAGTCAAGGAAACCGCTCCTTCATTATCACAGAAAATCTCCATGGGCACCTTTATGGCAGGTACAACTCCAAGATCACCGATGAAGTTCTTTAACCATATTGCCTCCTTTGACGCCTCGCTCGCTGCAATGTACTCTGATTCACACCTTGAATCAACTACGGTTTCCTGCTTGGAACTCTTCCAAGTCACTGCTCCTCCATTAAGGGTAAAGACCCAGCCCGACTGTGAATGGTAATTGTCTCTGTCGGTTTGAAAGCTGACGTCACTATACCCTCGCACCTTCAAGTCATCACTCCTTTCGAGAACTAAGAACCATTCCTTTGTCCTCTGAAGGTACTTAAGGATATTCTTGACCGCAATCCAATGGGCTCTGCCAGGGTTCCCTTGATATCTACTGACCATGCTCAAAGCAAAGGCTACATCAGGGCGAGTACAAGTCATAGCATACATGAGTGAGCCAACTGCGGAAGCGTATGGTACTCGGCTCATTTCTGCTATTTCAGCTTCGGTACTCGGACTTTGAGTCTTACTCAACTTGACATTACCTTGTATCGGTAATTCTCCCTTCTTCGAGTTTTCCATACTAAAACGTTTTAGTACTTTATCTAAGTAAGTGTTCTGACTAAGTCCTATTAGTCTCTTACTTCGCTCTCTCACTATCCTTATTCCCAAAATATAGGAAGCTTCTCCGAGGTCCTTCATAGCGAAGCACTTCCTGAGCCAGGACTTAACTTCCTGCAGAGTCGGGATGTCGTTTCCTATGAGCAGTATGTCATCAACATACAAAACAACAAAGCTAACTATGCTCCCAATGGCTTTGACATATACACACGATTCATCTTCGCTTCGTACAAATCCAAACTCTTTGACTTTCTCATCGAAGCAAAGATTCCTTCTGCGAGATGGTTGCTTAAGTCCATAGATGGACTTCTCAAGCTTACACACTCTATTCGGATGCTTTGGATCAAAAAAACCCTCTGGCTGAGCCATATAAACATCCTCAACCAACTTCCCGTTAAGGAAAGCGGTTTTGACATACATTTGCCAAATCTCATAATCATTAAATGCGGCAATAGCTAGCATCACTCTAATAGATTTTATCTTCGCAACTGGTGAGAAGGTCTCATCATAGTCAACTCTGGGAGTTTGAGTAAAGCCCTTCGCAACCAATCGCGCCTTATATGTGTGTACATTTCCATCCACGTCGGTCTTCTTCTTGAAGATCCATTTGCACCCAACAGTCTTACGTCAGGGCACATTATCAACCAAATTCCAAACTTGGTTGTCATACATGGACTGGATCTTGCTGTCCATTGCCTCTTTCCATTTTGCAGACTCCGGGCCTGCCATGGCTTCCTTAAAGGTATTAGGTTCATCTAGATTTATTAGTGTACCATCACTAATATACGTGTCCCCTTCGGTAGTAATATGAAAACCATAAAACTGGGGTTGAACTCTAACTCTTTCGGAACGTCTAAGAGGTAAGGACTGGTCAATAGGCTCAACCGGAGTTTCCTCCTCGGGTTGAGTGCCAGCGGTAGAGGTTCCTTCATCTATCGACTCTTGAATCTCTTCAAGCTCGATTTGCCTCCGACTGTCCCCTTGGCTTATAAGTTCTCGTTCTCAGAAAACACCTCTCCTCGCAACGAAGACTATATTGTCCTTCGGTCTATAGAAGAGATATCCAAAGGATCTCTGCGGGTAGCCGATGAAAATACATCGCTCACTACGAGGTTCAAGCTTGTCGTGAGTATCTCGTCTTACGAAAGCCTCACAACCCCAAACCTTGATATGTGCCAACGAGGGAGCTTTCCCTATCCACATCTCGCGAGGTGTTTTGGCAACCTTCTTAGTAGGGACTCGGTTAAGGATATGGGCGGTAGTCTCTAAGGCATACCCCCTAAATGAGATAGATAGTGAAGCACGACTCATCATAGAGCGAACCATGTCTAACAAGGTTCGATTACGCCTTTCTGCCACACCATTCAACTGTGGTGTCCTAGATGGCATCAATTGTGAAACTATTCCACACTCCTTGAGATAGTCGTGGAATTCAAGACTTAGGTACTCTCCTCCTCGATCGGATCGAAGCGTCTGGATTTTCCTGCCCAATTGATTCTCCACTTCATTCTTGAACTCTTTGAACTTTTCAAACGTTTCTGACTTTTGCTTGATTAAGTAGATATACCCATATCTACTATAGTCATCGGTAAAAGTCACATAGAAGCGGTTCCCATCCTTTGTGGTTGATCTAAACGGTCCACATACATCGGTATGTATGAGGTCCAATAGATCCTCACCCCTTTCACATGTACTAGTGAAGGGTGACTTGGTCATCTTTCCAAGTAAACAAGACTCGCATGTGTCATCTTCCCTAAGGTCGAATAACTCCAACACTCCATCCTTTTGGAGTTGGGCTATGCGCTTCTTGTTGATATGTCCAAGACGACAATTCCACAAGGATGCTCTATCCATACCATTGGAAGAATCGATGCATAAAACATCATTTCCTAAGTTATCTACAATCATAACGGTTTCATAAATTCCATTACATGTTATAGCTTCAAAATATAAGACACCATTTAGATAAGCATAAATAGAACCATTCTCATTATTAAAAGAAAATCTAAAACCTTGTCTAAACAAACCATGAAATGAAATGATGTTTCTTGCCATTTCTGGCGAATAGCAACAATTGTTCAAATCTAAACACAAACCATTCCTAAGCACTAAAGAGTACACTCCAATCTTGGTCATAGCGATGATCTTCTGTTCCCCATGATTAGATTTATTCTTCCATGCTCCACATCCCTATTTCTTCTTAGTCCCTGCAATTCAGAACAAATATGGTAACCACAACCGGTATCAAGGACCCAAGAAATAGAATGAGATGAATCGTTAGATTTAATTGTATAAATACCTATGAAAGATGGCTTGATCTTTCCTTCTCTTATGGCTTGCAGGTACTCAGGGCAGCTTCTCTTCTAATGCCCTATTTTGTGGCAGTGGTGGCACTCTGCCTCCTTTGGGTTAGGGTTAGGCTTAGCGGGATCAACTTTGGTCCCACTAGAAGAGGAACCATCTCAGGACTTTCCCTTGCGGTGGCTCTTAGATGGAGCCTTCATCTTCTTGCCTCTTCCTTGCCCAATGGCCAAAACAGGAGCAGCTGGTGGATTGGGAGTGGGTGCAACAGACTTGTCCTTGAGTTTGCTTTCAGCAACCCTAAAGAGACCTTGGAGCTTACTTAGGGTGACCTCTTCCTTGTTCATGTGGTAGGTCATCCTAAATTGATTGTAACACGGAGGCAAAGAGTGAAGCACCATGTCGATCGCCAAGTCTTCCCCAAAGTCAACATTCAACTTGTGAAGACGATTGACATACCTTTGCATCTTTTGTAGGTGCACGGTAAGAGATTCTCCATGACCCATTTGGCGGAAATCATGTTAGTGAAAATATCGTAACGCTCTTGCCTCGCGTTTTGGTGGTATCTCTCCAACAAGTCTTGGTGCATTTCGTACGGATACATGTCCTCATAGGACTTTTGGAATTCGGCATTCATGGTGGCTATCATGATGCAATGTACCTTCGTTGCATCACGCTCATGAGTTTCAAAAGCAGCCATTTCAGCCGGAGTAGCGATTTCAGGGTTGATCTTCTCGATCTTCTCATTGAGAACATACTCCTTGTCTTCATAGCGAGCAATTGTGCGAATGTATCTTATCCATTCGCTAAAGTTCGTCCCATCGAAAGTCACCTTTTGACAAAGGCTCATTAATGTGAACGAGCTTGCAGTAGCGTTGTTCGTATTCGACATCTACAAATAGAAAGGACAAAGATAGATTAGAATTTGAATCCCTAATAATTACCCAATAAGAAAATTAGGGCTAGGATCCAACAACAATATTTACATATTAGAAAAGGGATACCGTAATCAAACACGCAAACATTTTGAAGGTAAGTGAATGATGATTCACTAATTCTCCGCCATAAAACATAACTTTAAGTCTAAATGTATTGAGAATTCCTAGGTTTAGATGAGATTCATTGAAACTTTTCAATGGCATGTTTAAATCTCGATATGCCCCTCTCGTTTGTGACTGGGATACCAAGGATCACAAAGTGGGTGTGAATTACCATGCAAATTCACATGGTGCCTTCATTGTAACAATCACCTATTCGACGTACCGGTAAACCACACACGCTCCATCGAACTATGATAAACAATGAATCACCCTTTGCCACCTTTGCTTAGAACAAATTAGTGTGCCGGTAAACCACACACGCTCCACTAACTTCTTAGCAAGGGTGCAAAGTGTAATTTCATGGGATTGCATCAATTCACTTTTCCTAAAGTAACTAGGATTGGGAATTTTTGAAAAACATGCAGTTACTTTATAGGTTCATTATACTTATTAATGAGGAGAGAGAGTTGCCCTATCCTACCCGTTCGGCTAACGAGCCTCCACCGATCAAGCAAGCGGTGGGTGAGAGTGTTCACCCATTAAGCGCCATTTTATAGGCAGCAACCTTATACCCACCTTATAGACCAGCTTCGTGAATGAGGCCTACTAACGGTAAGACTAGTATTTTTTAATTATACACACACACACACACACACACAGATATATATATATATATATATATATATATATATTAGTCTTGTAATATTATATTAGTATAGGGTTGAATTTTAAATTTGTAAAAGTCTAGGGTTTGAAATTTATATTTTCCTAAATTAAACTTTTAATCACAAAATATAAATTTCAAAACTTGAGGACAAGTTTTAAACTTTTAAAACATGAGGGATCAAATAACAAATAATCTAAATTAACATTTAATCACATAATTAGCCATATTTGATTTATTTAATGATTTCTTGCAAAACAATTTACCAATTTAATTAAAATAATTAATCAATTATCACATAAGGAAATAAATATTTTATTAATTGATAAATATCTTCAATTAGGTCAAGAATATACTCATATACATCATAAAATCGGATTTATATTGATCTAATATGAAAAAGGCAAGTATCTCAAAGATAAACAACAAGAAATCCCGAAGTTATCACTTCCTGACGCTTCGACTCGCCGAGTACCCCAATGGACTCACCGAGTCTAGCCTACTCGCCGAGTCCACTATGGGACTCGCCGACTCCATCAGACAGAAACACAAATTTCGAATTTAGCAAGCAACAAACAAGCAATCAATGTATCAATTCAATAGAAACCAATTTAGGCTCTGATACCACTTATGGGTTTTAACCATATGAACATTCCTATGTGCACATACAAAACCCTAATGCTTGGATCTAGGTTTCTCTAATTGAACATACATTGAATCCAAGACTTCTAATGGCTAATAGAGTATAATAGCAATATGAAATCAGAGATTAGATGTTTACCTTAAATCACTTGCTTGATCTTCTTGTCCTTGAGGCTTTAGAGTCACAATTGTCACTCCTCTAATGGCTTACAAACACCAACTAGCAAGAAGATGATTTAGGAGAGAGGAGAGGGGATCAAATCGGCCAGGGTTTCTTTCTAAAAGGACAAGTGCCGATTTCCATAACCCTTGGGGTCTATTTATACTTGTAAGGCTCCTAGGGTTTCACCCTTAAACCCTAATTGGATAACTTAGGCTGTAAGCAATCCTAATCCCTTCATGATAAGCCTTTGGACGATTTCAAGGCCTATCCAAAGTCCTTGAAACCGGCCACCCTTTATCCATAAGGGATTTACAACCCAAAGTATAACTATCACACATTTGACAGTTTATGCCCCTTTATTCAATTAATCTCTTTAAGTCACCAAATTAATTCCTAATTAATTTATGACTTATATTAATCAAATAACAATATTATTATTCCTTATATTATTCTTATAATATATAAATAATATTCCTTCTCTCATTATAAATCATTCTGTCAAGTTGCTATGGTGAAGGCAACCCAAAAGGACCATGCACAACCGGGTCAAATACTTGCCTAATATAGTTGTAGCCTTAGACACTATTCCAACAACATGTTCCTGGAAACATGCAATCAATAGTCGTTGTAATGATCATGCCCCATAAAGTACCTTGAAACTAGGGCCAACGGTTACTGGAAACTGTTCATGAGTACAGCTGTGTGAATAAGGACCCTTCGGTATCAAGGCTGGGCTCTTTCGTTCATGGGATTTTAAATGAAGTCATTTGCCAGACTTGTGAAATCATCAGCCTAAGTTGGTATTACTTAGAACCTCAAGGATTTCGTGAGTGCATGTGATTCAAAGAAATGAGATAAGAAGCAAGTAAATTTTTTTTTTTTGGAATTCTGTGATGTCAAATTTTATTGACACAAAGCAGTAAAACCCCAGGCAAAGGTTACTTCATTAATTACCAAGAGAGGTAATCAACTGCTTTTTCATATTCCCGTGACATACAATCGAATACTTATAGAGAAGTATCGAAGGGCTTCTTTTATAGGCTTAATATGGTGGTTTGCGAATTTCGTTACATATCATCCTAAACATAAGGTGAGTAATTGTAACCGAAATTACTTGTGTGAACAATGTGTTCAGGGTCAAGATTGCTTTGGATTATTTTTGAAAAGTGACAAGGATTTCAGATATATACTCACACAGAAATTATATTAAAAAAAAATTTAAGTGTTTGACCCTGCTTGGAAACAAACTCCGTGGGCTTCGAAAATTTGATCACGATCACTCATAAGAATGAATATAATTTGGAGTATATGAAATATCAGGTACAAAAACAAGTGTTTTGTAAAAATCTGGAACATAGTTTCCCGTCAATTCCTTAACTTGCGAAGTTTTTGGGTTTCACTTAATTCACGGACTCATGAAATAAGATCATTAACACAGAATGATGACATGTCTAAATCACGATTGGTTTGATCAAGTGATCTCTTGGACATGTGTCTTTGTGTGTGCATCGTGTTAAGAAATTTTGTGATGAAAAAGATTTGTTATAAGATCGAATGTACCTCTGTTATTTGTGGACCAAACAGAAAACTCTTTACTCATATGAGAAGAGTAAGGTAGCTCTTTTGACTAATACGAATACAAGCCTGATTGGGAAGAAATTTTCATAAGATAATTTCATTAAGGCTTTCGTTTCTCACACATAGAGTGATATGAGGCTTGGGTCAACATGCTGCAGCATGCTTCTAGGGACATCCAAACTAGTACATAGTTGAAAGGAATGATACCTTCCCATATAAGCATGACCTCTTCGCATTTTGCACTTGACTAAAACAAAAAACACACAAAACTTAAAGAACAAAGTTAAAAAGAAAAATATTTTTGTGATTTTGTATTTTTCAAAAATTAAAGACAAAAGAAAAGAAAATCTTTTTGTTGTTTTTGAATTTTTCAAAAATAGACAAACAAATGAAAATATTTTTGATTTTTCGTGTTTTTCGCAAAGTAGAAAAGAACAATATTAAATTGAACCTCAATTACCAAATGTGCGAATGCGAAGCAATGCGAAGCCGCTTAACGTACAGGAACTTCTGAATGATTCTGAATCAGAGCTGCTGAATGGACCTTTCATTCTTGAGTGATAGATTTTGACACTGAATTCGCATCTATCATCCCTAAACCTGCTAAAATTCTCATAAATAATTTTTCATCAAGAGGTTTAGTAAAAATATCAGCAAGTTGTTCAGTGGTTTTCACAAAATAAACTTCAATATTCCCATCTTCCACATGATCTTGGATAAAATGATATCGAAGAGCAATATAAGAAATGTGAATTGCACTTTGAGAATCACAATACAAGGGAATCTTTTTCATATTTATAGCATAATCTCGAAGTTGACTCTGAATCCAGATGATTTGCGAAGTACAAGCAACAGCTGAAATATATTCAGCTTCAGCAGTTGATATAGCAACACAAGTTTGCTTCTTCGACTGCCAACTCACCAATTTTCCATCCAATAGTTGACATCCACCACTTGTACTTTTTCTATCCAAAGTACATCCTCCTAGATCAGAATCTGATAAAGCTTGAATGAAGAACCCCGATTTTGAAGGATACCAAAGTCCTAACGAAATTGTCCCCTTAAGATAACGAAAAATACTTTTCACTGCAGTTAAGTGAGGTTCTCTGGGATTAGCTTGATAACTAGCACAATTACATACAGAAAACATAATATCAGGTCTACTTGCAGTTAAGTACAATAAAGACCCTATCATGCTTCGATAAAGTGTTAAATCAACAGCAGGAGTATCTAATGAAGGAGTTAGTCTTGTTCCCACTGCCATTGGTACTCTAAGCTTCATGCTGTTTGTCATTCCAAACTTTTCGAGCAGACTCTTTGTATATTTTTCTTGGTTGATTAAAATTCCATCCCTGTTCTGTCTTATATTTAAACCAAGAAAATTATTAATTTTTCCCATCATGCTCATTTCAAATTGACTCTTCATGAGATTTTCAAATTCAGTAGACAATGTTGGGTCAGTTGAGCCAAAAATAATATCATCAACATAAATTTGAACAAGCATAAGATGATTCCCAACTTTCTTGCGAAATAATGTGGGGTCAACTGATCCTTGTTTAAATTTAGATTTCTTCAAAAAAAATTTAAGTGTAGCGTACCAGGCTCTTAGTGCTTGTTTCAACCCATAAACTGCTTTGACTAGTATATAGACATGATCAGGATGTTCCTCATTTATAAATCCTGGTGGTTGTTCAACACAAACTGTTTCTTCTAATTCTCCATTTAAGAATGCACACTTAACATCCATTTGAAAAACATCGAAGTCTTTGTGAGCTGCATAAGCTAAAAATATGCGAACTGCTTCGAGTCTTGCGACAGGAGAAAATGTTTCATCATAGTCTATTCCTTCTTGTTGCGAATAGCCTTTAACCACTAGTCTAGGTTTATTTCGAATAATATTGCCTTCTTTTTCGGTTTTATTATTGAAAATCCATTTTAATCCGACAATCGAAACATCTGGAGGTTTAGGAATTAATCTCCAAACCTTGTTTCTTTCAAACTCAGCCAGTCCATATTGCATAGCAACAACCCAATCTGAGTGTTCCATAGCATTCTTTACTGTCTTTGGCTCTATTTTTGAAATAAAAACATGAAACATACAAAATTCTTTGTTCGCATTTAGTACCTTATTTTCCGCACGAATTTGAGCTTTTGTCAACACACCATCTTGTGGATTCCCAATCACCTGTTCTTTGGGATGATTCCTTGTCCATTTCTCAAGTGGAGGAAAATCAGGATTGAATTCCAATGGTGCATCTTCGTACATATCTTTATTTTTCAGATCCTGCAACAGAAAAACTATCATTTAATTCATGAAATTCATCATTTTCATCAAGATTAATTGTCTATGTTTCATCATTCTCCCCCTCAACATGATGTTCATCTTGATGCTCCCCTTCAAAATGATGTTCCTGTTGAAATTGCGAATGCTCCCCCTCAACTTGATGATTCATAGTCTCATTCTCTCCCTCGAAAGTTTGCCTTCCTTGTATATTTGTGATCGTATGCTCCCCCTCCATATGAACTTCAGACACACTTTCGCAAGATATTGACTTTGTAGTAATTGTTGAATCATTTGTATGTTTTGAGGATTCTGATGTTTGATTATCAGGAGCATGAACTTCCACATCAATTGCCCTGTCAGGAGTTCCGAAAATTAAGTCATAATCAAAATCATTGATATCTGAATTTTCAATTGGAGTATCTGAATCAACAAGAAATGATTTATTTTCAAATTTACTATCCATTTGTTTAAGATAGTAATCATTGAAGGTTAAGTTGAAAGTTTCTTCAACTTTTCTTGTTCGCTTGTTTAACACTCTGTATGCAACTGAATTTTGCGAATATCCTAAGAATATGCCTTCATCAGCTTTAGCTTGGAATTTGGACAAATTATCTTTTAGATTCATTATAAAACACCTGCAACCAAAAACATCGAAAAATTTTACATTAGGTTTTCGATTGTTGAGTATTTCATATGGAGTAATATTGAATCTTCGATGAATGAAAGAACGATTCTAAGTAAAACATGTAGTTGACACAGCTTCAGCCCAGCGTTTGATTTTTAAACTCAGAACCATTGTCACTTTTAATTCTACGAAGATTCTTTTTAAGACTCATCTCAATCATTTTGATAAAATCAATCATCGTCTGAGCAACTTCAGATTTTAACCTGAGAAAGAATACCCATGTAAATCGAGAAAAATCATCCACAATAACTAAAATGTACCGCTTTTATTGATTGTAGCAACAGTCGACGGTCCACATAAGTCAATGTGAAGTAGTTCCAATGGTTCCACGATTTTTGAATCTATCACAATTGGATGACCTTTTCGATGTTGTTTTCCTTGTTCGCAAGCTGCACACAAAGTATCATTGTCAAATTTTAGTATAGGTAACCTCAACCTAAATCTTCAGTGACAAGCTTGTTAATATTGCGAAAGTTCAAATGATACAATCTTCTATGCCAAAGCCAGCTAACATCATTAGAAGCCTTCGACAATAGACACACTGCAGGTTTGCCCACAATCAGTTTGATGTCTAGTGTGAACATGTCTCCAAATCTTTTGGATTTGAGAAGTACTTCATTTGTCTCTACTTTTGAAATGATACTTCCTTCTTCATTGAACACAACCTGATTTCCAGTACCCACAACAAGTTGCAAAACACTAATCAAGTTATGTTGAAGACCTTCAACATAAGCAACTCGGTTAACTGTGAATTGTCCATTTGTGACTTTTCCATAACCTTTCACTTGACACTTATGATTGTTTCCAAATTTGACTACTCCTGCATTTTCCAAGCTTCTATAATCTCGCAATTTTTCCTTTCTTCCAGTCATGTGACGAGAACAACCACTATCAATATATCATTTCGCATCATATTGCTCATCACATATCACCTGCATTTAATGAAAGAATTTAGGAACCCAAGATTTGTTGGGTCCTTCATTAGTAGCACTGAACAAATTCTTTGAATTTAAAAACCATGTTTTCACTTTTTCTGTGACATTCTCAATTAAGTCAACATCATCAAATCTAGATATTGAAACATATTTTTTCGATAGTTTTGGATTTCCATTGACTTTTACCTCATCCTTCACAACCTTCGCAACTTTCACAACTGGTTTCCATTTTTGTACTGGAACTGTTGAGAGAAAAACTTGGAGACACACTTGAACAAATGTTAGAACAAGTATATTGCGGAATAGTTAATCTCAAGGATCTAAAAGCTCAACAATAATATAGTTAGATAGTTAGATAGTTAGGATCGGAAAGTAAGGAAATACAAATGACATCAATTGTTATATCAAGAATACACTTAAACTGATTCATAACAAGGAATGCATTCACTCCGAGTTAGTAAGAAAGATCAAGTTTAGTTATTAAGTCTAGAAGACTTGCTCCGAAGAGAGGTTACGTTTCAGTAGCAAATTAGACTATGAAGAGTAGTAAGATAGAGGAGTGAAGAAGATAACTTATGTATTAAGAAGTTATAAGTTATGTAGAATACATCAGAAAGAGTCTCTATTTATAGAGTCTCAGAAATAAAATACTACTCTATAAGCAGTCGTGCAAGGCATGCTGGATAATAGAGTACATTACATAAGGATAAGAAATAACAAAGGACTGTGGATGTTGAAGACAAGTTGACTTCGGGTGCTGAGATGAATGCTGATGGTGAGCAGTTGTGATAGATAGATGATTGCGGTATCTTAGTTCAAGAGGGTCACTTCTATGTTTCAACAATTTCCCCCTAAGTGACCTCTTTAACTTTGGTTCAGGTATCAAGTTTGAGGAACTTGATCAAAATCCACCAGAATTTTCTGACATCTTCAAGCCAAATGATTCTTCTAGAAAGTTCAAACTTGACTTCAGTAGTAGTGTGCTTTGATCTTTCTATTGCGGTCTTGCAGATGTTAATTTGTTTCTTGGGCAGGCGGTGCATAGCATTCATCGGAATGAAGTACTTGACGTTGTCAGCCTTCCGTTTGAAAATGATCCCAAGTTCAGGAAAGTTTGTAGAGCCTAATGATCTTTCTTCAAAACCTTCGGTAGGCATCGACACTGGTCCAAGTGGGGGGAGATCAAACTTTCTGATGATGGTGGGGTGGATATTCGCATTGATCTTGGTGAACTCACAAACTGTGTCCGTTAGAAAGGATTTGGCTTTGTCAAGCGCCATTTGCATCTTCAGATGCTTTTCTACCTTGTTTTGGAATACTCTGGCAATGAGGAATATTTCTTCCGGATTCATGCTTGGAAAATCTGCCTGAGTGCGTATGTAGTCATGCTCTCTTCTGGTAAGAGTGTACTGAACGAAGTCAGCCTTCATGAACTTCCGCATCTTGTAATTTTTAACTGCAGATGGTTTATCGTTAGACCATATATTTCCCACAGAGGAGCCATGCTTCGCATAAAAAAATTGAGTCTTTCAAATTCCAAAGGCAGTCGTTTGTGATCAGCAAGGCTGCAGTCAAAGGACTCAAAAACTACAAAATACTTGGCATTTGGAGAGATTGGGATATCCCAATAACCATCGGAGGGAGGTTCAGCATACGTGAGATGTGGAGTGTAGTCTTCATCTAGTACCCTGCGGAGCGGATTGACCCATGAGTTAATCAGCGACTCATCCATCATTGTATCAACTCCGCATTCTTTCCATATGAGTTCAGCAAGCTTGGCCGCTTTCCAATCGTGTTTTCTTTGGGCTGTCGCAGGAGAGTCTGTGGAGCTTGCTGATGACATATTTTCCTCAAGATTTTTTATGTGAGGAGGAGTCTCGGGCTTAGATTGAGGAGATGGAATATTTTGGGATGGTGGAGGTGAGGGCTGCGGTGTGGGAATTTTCTTTGTGGTGATGGGAGGGCTCTGATGGATGGAAGTATCTGAGTGGTGGACTTCTTCATCACTTCCCCCTCTTGAGGGATGCAACGGTGGTGCTTCCTCAAGCCATTGTTTAAGGCCATCCACTTTGGCATAGACTTCTGTAAAGTGAGTTTTCATGGTCTCGGCCAACTGAGAGTTGTTTGGGGTGGAGTAGTTGAAGAGCAGCTTGTGTATATCTTTGGTAAGCTGGAGGATCTCAGGGCCATGGAAGTTAGAGGTGAGGGATTTCTGCATTCGGTTGATTGTGGCATGAAGAATAGAGCTAGTGGACTCATACGCAGTATGAGTCTCATCTATCACTTTATGAGACAGTGAAGCTTGATCCGCAATGGCTGCTTGAAGACCTAGTTTGATTGCGGTCACCTCAGTAATGAGGCGTTCCGCTGTAGCCAAAAATTCTTGATGATCGGCCTTTCGGTTGTTGTCGAGAGACCGGATCCCCATTTCAACTTTGAGAGAGATACGCTCAGCAGCCAAACGCTCTCTCATCTCAAGTCTTTCAACTCGTTCAATTAAGGACTGCGGTCCTGGAGTTTCTTCAGATGGAGGTTGGGTAGGTTTAACCGCAGCCAAAATTTGATCAACTTTGGTCTGGAGACTGAGGAATTCCTTCCTGGTGACAGCATCCTTCTTCTTCTTCTTTTTCTTCTCCTTGGGCTTAGTAGTGGAATGTTGAGAACCGTTGGACTCTTCTTCTTCTTCGAACATCATAAGGTCGTCGTCTGAAGGAATTGGTTAGTTGACCTCCTGGATGTCTTCATCATCAAAACCAAAGGTCCGGGCTGAGCTGAGTTCAATTGTCGGTTCTTCGTCTTGAGATGGGTTGCCTGCGGGAGATGGAATAGGAGTTGGAGTGGGAGGAACTTGTGAGGTAGATGCGGCTGTGGCTAAAGCTTGAGCTTTCAACATAGTATCTGCCATTTGATCCATCCAGTGTTGAACCTTTTGGATTGTGGCAGCAGTATGGGCATTGCTGATGGCATTTGCCCAAAACTTGGCCACGGACAGTATTTCCTGTTCTTTATATTGTTGTTGTTTGACCTGTTGCTCCTTGCGGGCTTGGAATGCTCTTTTAAAACTAGCATATTTGTTGATTTCGGCATCAGTAGTTGGCTGATACCGACTCCAAGAGTCACTTGAATCATTGTCGTCAATTCGTTGTGTTTCCACCAAGGTGTCCCTTGGGTTCACGGATCCTTGCACATGAGTGCTCACCGTGCCTAAACCACCTGAAAGGAATGGAAGCAGAGTAGGATTTCCTAGGCTTCCTTGGTCTCCTTGACCCGTGGTGAAGTCTGGCCTCAGCCTAGTTCTGGCATGGGCGAAAGAGATGCCCTGCGGATGGAGTGGTGTTTGAAGTGTTTGGGATACATGCAAAAGGATGGAGTCTAACTCCTCAGAAGAAAAAATGTACAATATGGAAGCCCTGGAGACCTTAGGGCGATGTCTAGATTTATCTACTTGAGATACAACTTGGGGCTGTCTCCATGTTCAGATGAGGAAGAGGATGAAACAATCTCACATAATGAGGTTGAGTGGTATTCGAGTGTGGTATCGAATGGATGTGCGGCCATCCCAAGGACTACCGGAGCCTAATGAGAGGCTACAGTATCAGTCCGGTAACGCATTTGGTCAGTGGTTTCGGTTGTTTTTTTCTTTTCTCGAGGATAGATATCAGTTGTCTATCTTCCTCAGAGTCACCGCTCGATTCAGTGGTGGGTTTGGTTTTGCATTTCTTTGAGGGTGCGATTTGTTTTGGGACAGTCTTCTTAGGCATACTAGATTTCTTTTTAGATGCCACCATTTTTTTTCGTTGATAAGGGTTAGATAGTTTAGTGGCAGAGGGGGTTGTAGTACCCTCAGGAAGAATACTTGACGAAGGAAGAGGTGGGGTAGAAGGGTATGGGATAATACCCTCCGTGGCCTTTATATGATCTGAGACATCAGCAGTCTCAAGACCAAGTAATGTAAGAATGTGAATGGGGAGCGTGCGGATAGGTCCAAATAAAGTTTGATCAGAAGAGGGATTCTACCTTTTGAGATCCTTAGTGACAAAGAAGTTGATGTCACTGCCCATGTTGAGACCAGCATCCACATGTAGATCAGATATGCATAAGGACCATAATCGAGCAAATATGAGCTCGGTTGGATTCTCCCTTGGGTACTCTTAGGGGATATATTGGAGCAAATCATCCCAAAGAATCTGGCCATAATTGAAATCGTGGCCCGTGTAGATGCTCCACACTAGTTCAAGGAGCTTCAAACCCATGTTGTCGATGTCTCTGGTTCTGCCAGATAGACAGCGGATGACGAAATGGCATACGAACTGCCAAACCGCAGACAGTTGGTTCTTCTTAAACTCACCAATCCCTCAGATTGATTTCTGATAACCCATTTTGTAGAGTGCGGTGGTGATGTCAGATGAGGATGGTGTGAAGATCTTGATGGAGGGATGAATCAAAAGATTGATGGCAGACAAGAAGTTTTCTTTGGTGAAGATAACCAAAGAATCATCGATAAGGTTGAGATGCACTTGTTGTGGATTCTCCAATGGTTTGTATCCAGAAAAAGGACACTTGAAGAGTGTAGAAACAGGAACAACGTCAGTGAATGCGTCAAATGGGCCAAACAAAATATGGTTCTTGAGATACTTGATCATAAGCTTGGTTGGGGCATTGTACGACGGATGAGCTTCAAAACCTGCTCTGAAGTTGCTTGAAGCTATTGTTGGAGATGTGGAATCAGTAGGATTCATGGAGCCTGAAGCCTTGGATTGTTTCTTTGATGTGCCTGATTTCGCCATTGAGAGATAAGAGAAAGGTGTTCTTGAGAGTTATGGAAGTTTTGGAGAGTTGAGAGAGAACAATCGATTAAACAGAGAGCGTAAACGATTTTAGGGAAGAAGCTGGGTTCATAAAGGAGGTAAAAGAATTTTAACCCTAGGTAAAAAGAAAGGGTAAGAAGTTGAATGGGGTTTTTGGGGGAATCAATGATTCTGGGATTAAATCACAGCCACACGAAGATGAAACGGGTTTTAGGAGATTTCGAAAAGGGGTTTGCATTTAATGGAGGATTAGACGCATGGAAATGCGTCAGGTAAACATGGGGTGATGAGAGAGAAAGTTGTAACTGATTAGACGTGGTTGGGATAGGAAAGGACAAGTTGAGGATAGATTTATTTGGGAATCGTTCTTTTTGTCATCATCCCTAAAATAGGTCTGATACGGGGTTTATTCAGAAAGAGAATGTGACAGTTGTTAAAGGGATTGTTTGTATTTTATTTAATGAAGGATCATTAAATAGCACACAAGGATTCGAGAATTAATGAATCTATTGAAATTTATGATTGCGGATGAAATCATTATTGTTGTTGAGAAACTTCATCGCGGATGAGCAAAGAAAGATTTCAGAGAGAATCTGTGAGAAAACACTTGTACAAAGGTTAGACATAAAAGGATCATTAACACCCATGAGAGGTACATATGACATATGGTTGCGGTACCTAGATTGCGGTATCAAAACCATCTGTTATATGTAATTCTTAGTTAAACCGCAATGGAGACCAATGATGGTCTGCGGTAGCTAAATCTTCAGAAAGAACTGTGGGTCCGGATTCATCATTCCCAACATTTGTAAGAATGCATTGTGTTTCTTAGAGTCAAGAGCTTTTGTAAAAACATCAGCAATCTCTTCATGAGTTGGAACAAAGATGAGTTCAA
This sequence comes from Lactuca sativa, assembly GCF_002870075.4. Taxonomy (NCBI): domain Eukaryota; kingdom Viridiplantae; phylum Streptophyta; class Magnoliopsida; order Asterales; family Asteraceae; genus Lactuca; species Lactuca sativa. Next base: position 75,096,907 of record NC_056624.2, on the reverse strand, counting down.
TATTACCTTTTAGAATATGATCTTTGATGAAATGATACCGTAACTCAATATGTTTTGTCTTGGAATGTTGAATAGGATTATGAGAGATCGCTATAGCACATTTAGAGTCACGGTAAATTGGTATCCGCAGCATTCTGTACCTGTAGTCTAGCAATTGTGTCTTCATCCAAAGAACTTGGGAACAGCAGCTGGCTGCGGCCACATACTCAGCTTCTGCAGTAGATAGAGATACACACGTTTGTTTCCTTGAAGACCAGCTTACAAGTCTTCCTCCTAGGAATTGGCATCCACCTAATGTACTTTTTCTATCGAGCTTGCAACCTGCATGATCCGCATCGGTGAAGGCTTGAAGACTGAAGTCGTTGCCTACGGGATACCGTAAACCCATTGATTTGCTTCCTTTAAGATACCGAAGAATTTGTTTGGCTGCGGTCATGTGAGACACTTTTGGATCAGCCTGGTATCTTGCACATACACCAGTTGCGAAGACAATGTCAGGTCTGCTTGTGGTGAGGTACATCAGTGAACCAATGATACCTCTATAAGTTTTGTGATCCACTGATTCTTCGGAGGGATCAGCAGAAATCTTATAACCGAAGGCCATAGGGACCTTAGCAGAAGAGCAGGTGTCCATTAAATATTTCTTCAGAAGTTCAGTGGTGTATTTTTCTTGATGAATGAAAATGCCTTGCTGAATTTGTTTGACTTGAAGACCTAGAAAGAAATTAATCTCTCTATTCATGCTCATTGTGAACTTGTTGGTCATGAGCTTGGCAAATTCATCTATCATGTCTTGATCAGTCGACTCGAAAACGATATCATCTACATATATTTGTACCATCATAAGGTGGTCACCATTTGCTTTTCTGAATAATGTGGGATCAATCACTCCTCTTTTGTACCCGGATGAGACATGGAATTTGGAGAGTGTCTCATACCAAGCTCTTGGGCTTGTTTCAAACCATAGACTGCTTTTTCAAGCTTGTAGCAGTGGTCTGGAAATTCAACACTTTCAAAACCTGGAGGTTGTTGAACATAAACGTCTTCTTTTAGTTCCTCGTTGAGAAAAGCACTCTTAACGTCCATCTGGTGTACCCTGACATTTTTGTGGGTTGTGTATGCTAGAAAGATCCGGATGGCTTCCATGCGTGCTACCGGAGCATACGTTTCATCGTAGTCAATGCCTTCTAGTTGACTATAACCCTTGGCAACAAGCCTTGCCTTGTTTATGATGACTGAGCCTGATTCATCTAGCTTATTCTTGAAAACCCATCTTGTACCAACAATGGTATGACCTTGTGGAAGAGGAACAAGTTTCCATACTTTGTTTCTTTCAAATTCTTCTAATTCTTCTTGCATTGCAGCTATCCAGTCTGGTTCAAGCAAGGCGTCTTTAATCGTTCTAGGTTCTACCGAGGACATAAATGTTGCATAGTGGCAGTGATCAGATAAATCCTTGGAAGACCGAGTCTGGATACCTGCGGATGGGTTGCCAATAATTTGACCTGGTGGGTGGTCTTTCGTCCATACATGAAGACGTGGCATTAGATGATCAACAGCTATGGTAGAAGGGATATCTAGGATGTCAGAGGAATCTGTGGTTGGAGATGGCAGTTCCCCCTGGATTTGAGAACATCCGGCTAAATCATCTTGATCTATTGGAGCAAAATTTTCTTGAGAAAATGGCAGAGGTTGAGGTTCCCACTGGATTGCAGGTGGGAGTTCCTCTAGAACCTGAGAAGGTTCCCCCTGGAATGTAGATGGGAGAGTGACAATTCTAGGATCGGTTCTAGTGTCAATATTCTCTAAGAATTCATCATCTGAGTCTTCTGATGGTTCATTTGATGGTGAAGCTTCACTTCAGGCAGGAATGTAGGCAGCATCAGGTACTGGAACCTCAACGGTTGCAACAAGATCCGAAGTAGAGCTTTCCCCCTGAACCGGAGAGGTGGAAGTATTGAGCGACACTACTTCAGATAGAGATGGTCCAGATACGTCGGCATGTTGTTGTTGAGCTGTGGGTGACATCAGAACTTCGGATAGTTTCGCCGTTTCGATGGGATCAAAAAGATCATCATAGTTGACTTCAACTAGATTTAGAGGTTCAGAAGCGGCTGGAATGTCACTTTCCATGATTGCAGTAGTTTCGATGGACGAAGGTGCGATGCAGATGTGAGAATCATCAAATTTCACATCAAAGCTTTCAATGATCAACCTTGTTATTGCGATGAGCACTCAATATGCAACCTTGTTAGTGGAATAACCAAGAAAGATACCTTCGTCAGACTTGGGTGCGAACTTGTTGAGTTAGTCTCTATAGTTGATCACAAAGCATCTACATCCAAAGATACGAAACAAACGAACATTGGGTTTGCGATTGTTGAGACCTTCATATGGTGTTTTATTGAGACGCTTGCACACAATACTTCGGTTTTGAACAAAGCATGTGGTTGCTACAGCTTCAGCCCAGAAGCAGAGAGGAAGTTGGGCGAAGTTAAGCATGGATCTGGCTGCTTCAACGAGTGTGCGGTTCCTTCTTTCTACTACACCATTTTGTTGCGGTGTATATGGTGCTGAAAAGTTATGAGAGATGCCTTTGGAAATCAGGAAACTGTTGAGAAGATGATTAGTGAACTCAGTTCCATTATCACTGCGGGTGCGTCTGACTGGAAGCTTGATTTGAAGTTCGATTTCTTTGATGAAGTTAATGAAGATTTGCAGTGTTTCTGACTTGAGTCTGAGAAAGAAGACCCATGTGAAGCGTGTATAGTCATCAACAATTACCGGTATATACTTTTTGTGATGAAGACTGGCTATGGTTGAGGGACCGCAGCTATCAATGTGTAGTAGCTCCAGTGGTTCAGAGATGGAAGAGTCCACTATCAGAGGATGGCTTGCTTTTGATTGTTTACCACATTCGTAAGCTGGACAAAGAGTATCATTGCTGAATTTGAGAATTGGGAGACTGCAGACTAGTTCTCCCGTAACTAGGTTGTTAATGTACCGAAAGTTGAGATGAGCTAGCTTGCGATGCCAGAGCCAGCTGACTTCGTATATAGCTTTGGACAGAAAGCACAGCTGTGGTTTACCAATGATGAAAGAAACATCCAGAGGATACATCGTGCTTTCGGAGCGATATTTGATTAAGCAAGTACTTCGATCACTCGTCATTATGTAACAGAACTGATCGTCAAATTCAACACGATGTGCTGCTTTACATAGTTGGCCAACACTGATAAGATTGTGTTTCAGGCTTTCTACATAAGCAACCTTCTGAATGGAAAAGTTCCCCGTAGTGAGAACACTGTAACCTCGGATGATACCATTAGCATTGTTGCCAAAAGTGACATTTCCACCATTGCATATTGACCTGAAATCCCGAAGGTACTCCAACCTTTCGGTCATGTGCAAAGAGCAGGCACTGTCAATTAACCATTCTTCTTCTTGTTCCTCCTTGCACAAAGTCTGAGAATTATACGGTTAGTTTAGGCATCCAAACAAGTTTGGAGCCAGGGACAATTGATGTATTCTTAAATGACGCATAGTCCGAGGTTGCATGGATAGGTTGTTAGGTCTGAAAGTTGTTGCATCTTGGGCTCGCTATTTAGTCCATTTTGGCTCCGGATTGGGCCAGTCCATCCGTGAGTTATTTTCTAGGGTTTTGTATTTATAGGTGCTTGCATGCATCTTAGTACATAAGATTTGGAAGTTATTTTTCAAGGTTTGGATCTTTATCTTTTGTAACCCTAATATCCTCTATAGCGGAAGTTCTTTATCGAGCTCTGCTGAGGATTGAATCAATTGAATCATTCGACATATTTTGATTCATTCTTGTGTTTTATATTGCTATTTTCGCTTTTGTGATTAACCTGTTAAAAGATCTAAACGATCAAAGAGTTTCTTAACTCTTCAATTGGTATCAGAGCAGGAGGCTGTGTAATTCATACACACCTCTTCTGTGAAAGAAGTGATTAGGGTTTATTCCACATTTACTGATATTTATTGAGCCGTCACTCCATAATTGACGTATCTCAATATTTATTCATCTTGCCCTAATATTACGTATTACAAGTCTGATCTTACAATAGGTTAAACGATCAAGCATGGACGATTCTCAATCCAATCCTATCAACATCTCAAATCTACAACCAAGATTCCAATTATCTACACTCAAGATTACGAGGTGTGGGCGCATCATTTCGAAGACTACGTCATTGGATCTGAAGATAATGCGTATCTGATATGGGAGGCCATTGTGTCTGGACCATTTGCTCATTCAGGAACATCCAAAATTATTAAAACTCAAAAGGAGTATAATGATTTGTTGAAAGATGTGAAAGATGTCGCTCAAGACGAAAAAGAGAAGTTTCAGTGCAACATCAAAGCATTGAGACTAATTCGATTCGCTCTTCAATCTGACATGTTTAGATTGGTAAGTTCCTGCAGTACAGCTAAAGAAATTTGGGATCGGCTGCGAGAGCTGTATTCCACAGATGAAGATCTGGAGCACTCAATTCAGACCTTGCTTCTGTCTGAATTTGGAGAGTTCAAGCAAAATCCTGATGAGTCTGTTACATAAACGTTTGATCGCTTCAATCATCTTCTCAGCAAGATGATCAAACATGATATCGAAAGGAAGCTTATTGAACAGAAGGTCACTTTTCTAAATGGTCTAAGATCCGAATGGAGAGCTGTTGTGTCAACACTTAAAGCACACGAATAGTTCAAATTGTACTCGCTAGCGAAACTGGTGGGAATTCTGAAATCCCAAGAAAAGATAGTGCTGCAAGAGAAAAGCGTGGTTTCTAGTCTGGGGTCTCTGGCGCTTCTGTCCAAGGGTAAAAGTGTAGAAGATGATGAAGAGGAACTTAATCTAGGAGATCACGATCTAACAGCCGAAGACTATGCTTTAATGGTGTCAAATCTTAGAAGATTTATCAAGAAAAAGTTTCCTTCCAACAAAAATCGTAATTGGCAAGGAAGCTATAGTTCCGAAGGAGTGAAAGATGAACCGAAGGTTGAGGAGTCGAAGAAGGAAGCAAAGGGTGAAGCTGACTCTGGTGTCAGTTGCTTCTACTGTGGGGGAAAGAATCACTACGCAAAGGATTGCGTGCTGAAGAAGATGGTAGAGAAAGACGAAGAGAAAGATGAAGAAGCAAGTCTTATGAAAAGACTGGAAGAGATAAAAAGGAAGAAAGCTGCTACTAATTCTTCTATGAATGTTCTTATTGTGCAGGGTTCGGCAGAGGATAACGAGTTCGGTGGAATACAAGTGTGGTCGACCGACTCAGAAGATGATGAGGTGAGAAAGCCTTCTCATGGAAAGGCTTATGTTGCAAAAGATGGTGAAACCGGTGGAAGATGTCTGATGGTGACCGATGTATCTCAGATGAGGGGATATAACACTAATGGTGGAAATGAAGAGGCCAAGGAGCTAGAGGACTTATGCTTTACAGCAAAACCTCTCAGTGTGCAGATCAGTGAACTTGATGAACTGATCAAGAAGGTACAATTTGTTTTTATTTCGTTTAAAATTCCACAAAAATCATATGAAAAGGAATTAAATAACTTGAATTCAAGAATTTCAAATCTAGATAGTTGTTTAACTCAAACACGGGTCACAAATTCTAATCTGACTGACCAAATAAGCAGGGTGTCATCCAAGAGTGAGGAGCGAAGGATGTGGATTGAGCAGAAGGAGTTGGAGCTAATTAAGTCTAGAGATGAAAACATTTATTTGCAAAGAGACAATCTGAAATTGTTAAAACAAAGAAATGTTTTTTGTTTAATCGCTAAAAGGCTTTATGCTAACATTACTGAACTACATCTAAATTGTGAAATAGGGCAGAAGATACATCGCATGATTCTACGCTTCCTTGAGTTTAAGGAGGATGAAATCGATGCTGAAGCATACAACTGTGAAAATATTGTATCTTCTGATGATGTGAATCCTACTTATATGTATGGTCTGGACAAAATAGAATCTTTTATAAAGTCCAAAGACCATAAGGACATGCTTCAAAATCTTTTGGATGAAAATGATAAGTTGAAACTCAAGACCGAAACCATACAAAAATTCGACTCATTGAGTACCAATTTAAGTTCAGAAAACAAAATTGATGTTGAAAACGCATCTGAACTTAATGAGGACGATGATATGAGTGAAATTTCTGTAGAGGATGAAGTCGACTGTTTTGAGTTTGTCAAGAGCGAACCCGAAAACCACAAAAACCTGATTTCCGAAAATTCTGTTGAATTCGCTCGCTTGTCCCAATCTAAGTCCCCAGCCCTTAAAGAAAAGGTTGTTGTGTTTCAGAAGGTTAGAACTACTTCCAATCAGGTGTATAAGGTCACAGGAGTAACCGAACATCAAACAACTGAACTCACTGCCATTGTGAACGAAGATAATGCAGATGGTTGTGATGAGTTTTTCTGGTCAGCTTCTATAGACAATGCAGACGAAACGGTTGGTCTGTCGGAGCGAACATGCTGGAAGACCAAAGGAAGATATGTGCCAGAACCGCTGAATAAGCCTACCAACTTTGACGTACCAAGTACAAGTGGCACAAAAGAAATTCCTGTAGAAGAAGTCACCTCCACAAGCGAAACCTCATCTATGAAGAATGAACTGGCTGCCAAGAAGCTGAAACAAAAAGCTAATACTCATAGACAACCAAAACAGGTGAAAAATCAAAAGCAACAGAGAAACCTGAGTTATAAGAAAAATCTCTTAGAGCGAAAGCAGTTTTGGCGCTCTCAAAATCCTCACTTCTCTAACCATGATAAAGATTCTAAGTCAGAGAGAAAGACTTTCGGGCCACACGAAGAACATAACCAAAAGGATAGGTTCGGTCCCGAAAGCAACAGCAACCGAAAAGTTAATTTCGGTCAGCCAAATAACAACAGGCAAAGACCTAATCTCATTCCATCAAGTTTTTATAATAAAAGACCAAGTTTCGGACCACCAACCAATAACACTTAAAAATCCAACTTCGGCTCATCAGCAAGCGGCTACCGAAGGTGCAGGTTCGGTCCCTCTAATGACCATAAACGAAAGGGTCATTTCGAACCTCAAGTCAGGAAAAACTATCATTCTAAATTCTCTTTCTCTAATTCTTCTCATTCTCAATCCTCTTCTAAACCCAATTTAGTTCTTACCCAAAATTCAAGATCATCAACGAACTTGAAAGGAAAAAGGAAGATTTCCTCAGCCAAGGAAGACTGAAAGCAGACTAATGTCCAAACACCAAAATCTGATTCCAAAACACCTACAGCTAATTCTAATAAAATCAAAGTGTTTACTATTAAAAGAAAAGATGAAACAACCTTAGTAAAACGAACATATCTTGTTGATGTTTCTCTTACTATTCCTGTTCCTGTGAAAGGATCACGTGAACCCAAGAAACTTTGGGTTCCTAAATCTGCTTAATTTTTGCAGGTTATTAGTGACGAGCAGTTTGACGAAGAATGGTACATTGACAGTGGCTGCTCACGTCACATGACAGGAAGGAAGGAAGAGCTAAGGGAGTTTCGATCTCTTCAAAATGGTGGCAATGTCAAGTTCGGTAACAAATCCTATGGAACTATAAAGGGTTATGGGATGATGACTAATGGATACTTCACAATAAGAAAGCTGGCGTACGTAGAAGGGTTGCAGCATAATCTCATCAGTGTATCTCAACTGGTGGGAGGTACCGGTCTCAAAGTTTCATTCGACGACGAAGGTTCAGAGATTATAGAGAAGAAATCTAACAAGGTCATTCTCAAATCAGATCGAAAAGGGAAAATGTTTCCTCTAAATCTCAGACCAATCAGAGGAAATCCAGCCATATGTCTTTTGTCCAAAGCTCATTCTGACGAAAGCTGGTTGTGGCACCGAAGGCTCTCACATCTCAACTTCAAAGACATCAACAAACTTGTCTCCGGAGGTCATGTTCGGGGTCTTCCATTGCTCAAGTTTGATCGAGAACACTTGTGTGCTGCATGCGAAATGGGGAAACAAAGTCGTCAAGGTCACCCATCAATTATAAACACAAAAGTTATTGAACCACTTGAGTTGCTTCACATCGACTTGTGTGGTCCATCATCAATCGAGAGCATTGGCGGTAGCAAGTATATTCTTGTTATTGTTGATGATTTCTCACGTTTTACATGGGTGTTCTTTCTGAAGCACAAATCTGAGGCCACTCCTAAGCTAAAGATGTTTATCAAGCAGGTTGAAGTGCAACTGATAATAGTCGTTCGAAACATTAGGAGCGACAATGGACTGGAATTCAAGAACAAAGAATTCGAAGACTTCTTGGCAGAAAAAGGAACCAGTCATAACTTCTCAGCCCCTTATACGCCTCAACAGAATGGTATTGTCGAAAGGCAAAACCGATCCTTGTGTGAGGTGGCCCGAACTATGCTAAGTTTTGCGTCACTTCCCTTATATTTCTGGGCTGATGCTATTGCTGCAGCATGTTTTATGCAGAATAGGTCTTATCTCAACAAGCGTTTCTCTCTCACTCCTTATGAGATCATCAATAACAGGAAGTCGAATGTAAAATTCTTCCATGTATTCGGTTGGTGCTTCATCTTCAACTCCAAAGAACATCGTAATAAGTTTGATGTTAAAGCTGACGAAGGAATTTTTCTGGGATATTCTCTTACTTCAAAGGCATACCGGGTTTTAAATAAACGTTCTAGAAAGATTGAAGAAACCTATTATGTGACTTTCGATGACAACTACGTCAAGAAACTAAAGACTACTAAAGAAGAAATTGGAGACATTTTCTCTCAAACAAGTCAAGTCACAATCACGATTGCTAATTTATTTGATCAGTTCGTAGACTTATTCGATGAACCTGAGAAAGCCACTCTCTCGAAAGCCAAGGAGGAAGACAACAAAATTGATCGTCTGAAGCAGATTGTCGAAGGTGCAGCCAAACAGATGGGAGAAGAAGAACAAGTTCGAAACGAACCACCTCAGCACGGCACTTCAGTTGAGGGGGAGAATCAATTTTCTTCAAATCAATTGAACTCACATTTTCAGGGGGAGAACTCAATCCATGTAGCACCCGAAAGCCTGGCTACACCCGAAAGTCCTGTAGCACCCGAAAACCCGGCTACACCCAAAAGTCCTGTAGCACCCGAAAGCCCGGTTACACCTGAGAGTTCTGTTGCACCCGAAGGTCCAAACCAACCTGAAAATCCAAATGATTCATCATCTGTCGAGGGGGAGAATTTCGATATGTTCTATGATGACGATAGTCAATCTAAGTTGGAAGAAATGGTCAACGCTGAATTGGATCCATCCTATGATCCAAACTTTCCTCCGCTTACTAAATGGACCAAATATCATCCTGTATCTCAGATAGTGGGTAATGTATCTGAAAAGGTCCTAACCCGATCCCAAGTGAAGGCAAAGCAAACCTCCCTATTCTCCAAAGTAGAGTTCTGCATGTATAATTCCTTCGTATCCAAAGTTGAGCCTAAGACAGTCAATACTGCCCTTGATCATTCTGATTGGGTCCATGCAATGCAAGATGAACTCAATGAGTTTGAAAGAAATAAAGTCTGGTGCCTCATTAAACCACCAAAAGATGCCTCAGTCGTTGGTCTCAACTGGGTATTTAGAAACAAAATGGATAAGGAGGGTAATGTGATTCGAAATAAAGCTCGTCTTGTGGTGAAAGGATACAGCCAGGAAGAAGGAATTGATTATGAAGAAACATTTGCTCCGGTAGCAAGGCTGGAATCTGTAAGAATATTTCTTGCCTATGCGGCACACAAGAACTTCACGGTCTACCAAATGGATGTGAAATGCACCTTTCTGAATGGAGAACTTGAAGAAACGGTTTACGTGGAGAAACCTCCTGGTTTTGTGAATGAAAAGCATCCTAATCACTGTTACATACTAGACAATGCAGTTTATGGTCTGAAACAAGCACCTAGGGCATGGTATGAAACACTAACTAAGTTCTTAAAGATGTCTAAATTCAAACAAGGTTCGGTTGACCCAACCTTCTTTCGAAAGAAGGAAGGTAACCACCTAATGATAGTTCAAATCTATGTCGATGATATCATCTTTGGCTCAACGAATCCTAGCTTAACAGCTGAATTCAGAAAGCTGATGGAGACTAAATTTGAAATGAGCTCAATGGGTCCGATTAATTTTTTCCTTGGTTTAAACATTAGACAGGGACCCGAAGGCATCTTTATCAACCAGGAAGCATATACCAAGACTCTTCTTGCTAAATTCGGCATGATGTGAGATTCAAAGGTCAAAGTTCCAATGGCGTTCGGCACCAAACTCACACCATCCTTGGAAAAACCGGCAGTCGATATAACGCTATACCGCCAAATGATTGGTTCCTTGATGTACCTCACAGCTAGCACGCCCGATATAATGTTTTCTGTGTATTATTGTGCTAGATTTCAGGCGAATCCTCGTGAACCACACATGCTAGCAGTGAAAAACATACTCCGGTATCTGAAGCGAACCACCTCCCTTGGTCTCTAGTATCCATCAAACTCAGGTTTCTTTGTTCAAGCCTACTCAGATGCAGACCTTGGAGGATGTGGTTTAGACAGGAAAAGCACTACAGGAGGATGTCAATTCCTCGATGGAAAGTTGGTGAGCTGGCAATCTAAGAAACAAACATGTGTTTCACTGTCTACAGCCGAAGCAGAATATATTGTAGCCGCTTCTTGCACATCTCAAGTGATTTGGATCCAAAGCCAACTCCAGGATTATAGACTCAATATGAAAAAGATCCCACTATATTGTGACTCAGAAAGTGCAATTAGGATCTGTCATAACCCAGTGCAACATTCCAAAACCAAACACATTGCATTGAGGTATCACTTCATTAAAGATCACGTAGAAGACAGAAACATAGAGATTCATTTTGTTCGAACTACTGATCAACTGGCTGACATCTTCACCAAAGCTCTTCCTGAAGCAAGTTTTAATAAACTTCTACAAGGGCTAGGTATGATGGAATCGGAGTCAGTACCACAAACTACTTCTCGAAACTAAAAGTTGGAAGCGAAATGAACCGAACGTTCGGGTTCGGTTCACGTGAGTGCCGAAATGAACCAAGCGCTCGGGTTCGGTCCTATTCTCTTGTCTTCGCTTATCACTTAAAGGTAGTTTCTTTGGTTGTAAACTTTTTGTACCCTTATTTCTCAATTATATCTCTCTTATTTTCCAAGTCTTTTTCTTTTTCAAATTTTTTTTTTTTTGCAACCAAAATGAACTGAGCGTTCGGTCTATTTCGGGTTCGGTTCCAAATTTTTTTATTTTCTTTAAATCAAAAACTCCAAAAATATTTTTTTGTTTTTCTTCGTTAATTTTTTTTATTTTTATCATTTGTGGATAATCGATGGGGCAATTCTTGTTCTCACAATTTTTAATAGTTAAGTGTCCCTAGAAGCATGCTGCTATATGTTGTCCAAAGCCTCACCTGATTCTGAATAATAGCCTTACTGACTTGGTATATACAAACCTTGTCTTCCCAATTAGGCTTTTATATTTATTCTAATCATGAGCTACCTTAATCTCTTCTCACATGAGATAAGAGTTTTCTGCTTGGCCCTTATTTTAACAGCAGAGGTACTTTGGTTTCTTCACACCATCTCCAATACTTTTCTCCACCCTATTCGCTTCATACACGTAACCCTTGAGACTCTCAGAAATTACCACTGAGGTTTATGGTTACACAATTTTTGTGTTTGTGATCTTAGCTTTCTGCCACTACGTACTAAGTGAAACCCACAATTCAATACCTACTATGCATTGACGGTGAACAATTAAATTTGCTCTAGTAACGAATTCACCCATGAGGCTGTACCTTGAAATCTCTGAATTTTCTCTTTGTGTGATTCTTATGAAATTGTTAAATCGCATAACATTTCTTCCCTTGGAATCCAGTTTCAATTTTTTTTTCTTTTTTGAGATTTCACCTAAAAGTATTCTCAACATGCCACTTAAATTCTCTTCACACCTACTTGTTCAACAGACTACATTGGTCTCACAAGTACTTCAGTTGATTTCTCCCAAATTAGCCTTATTAAAAGATGCCTTTCAACACTTCTTAATAAGTGTCTGATCGTAATTCAACGGGAAACCACACAAACACTTTAAGGTCTCTCTTGACTTTGAAGGAAGAGATTCGTGCCCGGGATCCATTGTTTCGTGTCTTTACTGACATCACAATTTCCCACATATGTGTTGCTTTATTTCTTTTTCTTTTACACTCTATGCACGAAAATCTTTTTGATTTTCCATAAATCTGGTTTCATTACTTACCAGCTAATTTTAGCTATGGGATTTAAGGTTATAAAAGAGATGTGGCTCACAATGTTACACGTGGTTATTTTGCTCTATGACGACAGCTCACTCTAAAGGGATAAGTTGATGACTCAGCCGAAAGTCTAATCGCTTTGATATTTCAAACGGCGCTTGATGGGAAGGTGTGTGAAGCGGAACCGTTTTTGACATTTCAAATGGCGCTTGATGGGAAGGCGTGTGAAACGGGACAATCTTTCTCTCTCCTGCATAATCATCAAGGCTCTAAATTGTCACGCGTCAATCACCTAAGGAAACTCTTCGCATTTTCCTTGAAGATTTGGGAACATATTTTTCTCTCTCTTCTCACCACGGTATAAAAGGTAACTTCTACCGTAATTTACCTCTTTACTGCACCAAATATTCAGAGAGCAAGAAAAGCTTTGTTTCTTCCATTGTTCATCATCTTTCCCGAATTCTTCTCTTCAATGGCGGACTCATCTTTAGTTCATGCTACTTCTCACATTTTGCCAATCCGTCCTCAACAAAGCCTGTTTATCGATCTCACTCCACAAGCTTACGATGCATTCATGTTTCCAATCGTGGAATGTCTCAAGTATTCGCCACTGGTTCCTGCTCTCACCAAAGTCGAAACTGTTCCAATGGAGTATCTCTCGCAAATTTTCTCCACAGCCCACTATGACAAGTCTGTCGATCGAATCTTCTTCGACATTCTTGATCACAAGGCCTCCATCTCCAAACAGCGATTACGTTCGCTTTTAAGGTTTGAGCCCGATGAGTCTAGGGTTAACCCTGAATCCATCCCAGTGGGACAATTGTTCTCCATGTTTTATAACATGGGTTACACTGAAATTCTGATGACGGTCACAAAATTCAAGAAATCTTGCTTACCTCCTCAGTGGAATGGCTTCTTGACTGTTTTGTTCAAGGGGCTATTAGAACGAAGTGCAGGTTCAGACGGGGCGAGTCGTCTGTTTTTTACCATTCTTTATGGGTTGTACCACGACATCAATCTTGATTATGGGTCGGTTTTATGGCAGCAGCTGATTCAGAGTCTAGCATCTACTTCTCGCCATTCAGATATCTCCTATGCCAGATTCTGGACGCTGGTCACAAAGTGGGTGATGGACAACTATCACGTTCCTATTGTTGCTGATAATTCACTCTCTTCGATAGGAACTTTCCACACTACGAAGATAATCGTCTCTGATTCCTCTAAATTTCAGTTTGTTGGCTCAATCCCTAAGTCAATGTGTGGGTGTGTTCCAAGCGACAGCCGCATCATCAAAACATACAAGGAGTTTCGTCGCTCTGGTCCCAGAGAGCTCACTCCTGACATGATTCAATCAATCCATGATACTGATAGGCCTGCTCCCAAGGGGAAGAAACATGACAAGGGAAAAGACAAGAAGGTTGTCAAAGGAGCGAAAGGTCCTTCTCCGAAGAAACGCAAAGCTTCCAAAGCAGCTCAATCTCCTCCACCAAAGAAGAGGAAACCTCAACCCAGGCGAAAGCTTATTCTTGCCTCCTCCTCCAGTGAATCTGAGGAAGCGAGTTCAGACTCAAAAGAGTCCCTACGAGGTAATACTCCTCCACGTTCGCCTACCCCTGAGGTACCTGTTTCCACTAGACCTGTCTCTCCTCCCCCAATCTCCATCTCTATTTCCATTCCCCCCATAACCTCCACTACTCAAATACCACCCACCTCGATCCCTGTACCACCTCCCGTTTTCACTGAAGCTACCACAACAACCACCGCTGGAGTTAGGACCAACGTATCTGATACGGGGGCTCCTACTACAGCACCCGAAACCACTCCCACTACCGAACATACATCCGTACCCGAACCCACTTCCACAACCGAGCCTCCACCCTCACCCTCACCCTCATCTCCTGCTCACTCAGCTGATATTGAAGAACCTTTTCTTGGAGGAGAGAACATGACGTTTGACTCGGTCTATTACAGTCCGTATCAAATGCAAAGTGATGATGACGATGATGCTCCAGTAACCAAGAAGCATCTCAAGGAGCTTCATGAGAAAATCGATTCTCTCATTGCTTCCTCCTCTTCTTTCTTTCAATCTACTATCTCAGAGGCTTCTATTCAGGGGATTGTTGATACGTTTACTAAGGCTCATGAAGCCTCTATCAAATCTGCCACTGCCGCTATCGACGCCTCTACCAAGGCGTGTGCTGCTGCAACTAAAAAAGTCGAAAAACTATTTGCTGACGCTACTTTTCTTTTGCAGTCTTTACAGGGAACTGCTGACTCCAATACAGAGAGGCTTGACTCTCTTGTCAATAAGTTGGCCACCTCAGTTGCCTCCGAACTGCAGTCATTTGCCACTCTTCGTCAATCTCTCAATGATGACAACAAATTGTTTAAGGAGACTATTGAGGAGCGCCTGACTAAGCTGCATGAAGACCTCGCTTTAGAGAACTCAGTGATGGATGCTCTCGCTCGTAAGACCACTGCTCTCAAGGTCAAGAGTCTTCATCTTTTCCATTCTCAAAAGGAAGTCGAATCTCTTCGATCTGAGCGTGAGGTTATTTCTTCGTGTGTTTCGGATGTCCACGCCGCTCTTTCCAACATCATTGAAGCACATGATCCGATCCTGAATTACTCAGTGAGGCGCACTCTCGCAGAGAAGCTTGCTCCTTCCCTTGCTCTATTAAGAAAAATTGAAGGGCTCCTTGAGTTCGTGTCCTATCCGAAACAAGGGGGAGAAGATGTATCTCAACCGCCTCCCACTTCTACAGCAACTAAAGAAACCGAACCTCCTTCAACAGGTCAAGCCTCAGGTTCGGGTGTCAAAGACAAAGGAAAGAAGATTGCTGAAGACATTGATGATGATGATAAAGAGACTATTGCTGATCTCTTAAAGAAACAAGGTCGGGATAAAGATGCTGACATGAGCGCTCGTGTTGCCAGAGAGTTTGAGGCGAACGAAAGAAAAATGAAGGAGGCTCATGACCTTCTTGAGAGTAGGCAAACTCTTTTTCCTCTGTGGACTCTTGAGAAGCTTTTAAAAGAGGCAATTAAAACTCCCAGCATTCTGTGGCTCGAACGAGTGATTTCATTGGATCGAATCAGTTCTGTCGATTCTCAGTTCGACATGCCACTGACCCGAAAAGCCTTCATCTTCCATGCCTTTGATAACGTTGCTGATGTCCCTCATCCTCATCCAAAAGTTGATAGGGAACTCATCGAATTCTATCTGAAGTCTGCTCAACCACAATATCAAACTTGGAGCGCTCAGAAGATTGTCAACGTTCGGGTCCTCAAACCGTTTCGTGAGGGGAACTTCACGAACGTTCGGTTCAAAGTGCTGAGGGGTTCTGCTAAAACCGAACATGCCATATCACTTGCTGATCTTCCCAACCTGAATCCACATGACTGGATTATTTTGCATAACATCCTCCTCACAAATGAAGCTGATTATGGTCTAATTATTGATCACTTCAAGAGAATGCTCGTATGCTACATTATGGAGGTTGCCAAGATGGATCAGGAGATCGCTAGCATATTCAAGAAAAAGCCCGCTATTTCTCCTGTTGGCTCTGCTAGTGATTTGAACATGATGCAGATGGGAAGAATCGACCCGAAACGGAATTTTGTCATGTTTACAAGGAACGAAGGCCAAAAATGTCTGTTCGCCTTGGTAGATAAGCACCTTTACACCACTGCATGCTTGGAACATGTTCTGGGAATCATTCATCGATGCAAGCAGAATTCAACAGACGACAAGAAGTACTTTGATGACATGATCCAGTGGTACATTCGCTTCAGACAGACCATCCTTGCTCTCATCCCATGTCTGTTTGAAACTACTAAGAAAGTTCCTGCAGCTGGACCCAGCAAGCCGAAGTGATAGTCTCGCTCCAATTGACGCAAAGGGGGAGATTGTTAGGTCTGAAAGTTGTTGCGTCTTGGGCTCGCTATTTAGTTCATTTTGTCTCCGGATTGGGCCAGTCCATCCGTGAGTTATTTTCTAGGGTTTTGTATTTATAGGTGCTTGCATGCATCTTAGTACGTAAGATTTGGAAGTTATTTTTCAAGGTTTGGATATTTATCTTTTGTAACCCTAATATCCTCTACAGCGGATATTTATCTTTTGTAACCCTAATATCCTCTACAGCGGAAGTTCTTTATCGAGCTCTGCTGAGGATTGAATCAATTGAATCATTCGACATATTTTGATTCATTCTTGTGTTTTATATTGCTGTTTTCGATTTTGTGATTAACCTGTTAAAAGATCTAAACGATCAAAGAGTTTCTTAACTCTTCATAGGTCTTTTGTCAACTTTTAGACCTAGTCCTGGGTGTTTGTTCTGATTTGCATTTTTGCGAGGTTTTTTAAAATTACAAGGTTTCTGACTTTGATTTGACTTGACATGAGATAAAACCTTTTGATAGTTGCACTGACATTTACAAAAAGAAAGTTTGTCATTGAATCTGACATTATGCTTGGTCAGTGGTTTATAGAGTGAATTGGACTTGGTGTTGGTCCGAGGTGGGTAACTTCTGAAGGATTTGACATCTGGTTTTTGAAAAGTTTGTTTTGAATGAAGTTTTGGATTGTGAGATTTGAAATGCATGCTGTTTGGTTTCTGAAAAGTTTATTTTGAATGAGGTTTAGCACGTGTAAATTTTTGAGTCCCTTTAGGTGGATTTGGTAAGATTCCCTTCCACTTGTTTTGATGTGATTTAAAAAGTGTTGGAGTGGGTAAAATTCCTTTCCACTTAGGGTCTTTTGAGGAATAGACTTGAAAAACGTAGTTTCTCACAAGTTTGACACCTTTTTGGGTTGTGTCAGAAGTAGCAGGAATGACTTTTGAAACTGAAATTCCCTTTTTGCTTGTTTTCATGAAAGAAGAGTTTTTTGAAATGTAGTTTGTGAAAACAAATTTTTCTGGACTCTTAGATTTAGGAATTCTCACATGTTTCTTATTTTTTGAAAAACTTTGTCTGCTTGTGCCTCGAGATCTAATTTCTTCTTTGAAAGCCCTTTTTGCCAATGATTTTGTTGAACCGCAGTCATTGTTATTCAACTGCGGTTTCCTGGAACCTTTTGAACGATTTTGAAAACGTGGGCTAGAATCATCAGAACATGAGGATTCTGGAATTTGAGAACATCGGCCTACTTCAAAATTTTCTATAGGTAGCTCGTGAAAAATTGGCTGAAGAGCTGTAGTTCCTTGAACTGATGGTTTTGGTAAAGATGATTTGACTACCGCAGAGTAGGTTTTAGATGAAACTGTGGTGGGACACTTCTAGGACATTTCACTACAGTGTGGAACACTGTGGTCTGAGGAAAAAGATGGAAAGTCCTTTGAGACTTCGGGGCCTTCAATAACAATTTCTTCATCAACTATGGAAGAAGTTTGAGAATTTGAATGAGTGGTGCCACAAATGGGAGTTTGATCACATGTGTGACTAGAATCCTCGGGCACAATTTCCTCAATGACACAACTATTGCTCAAATTGTGTAATCTACTAAAGTGAGTCTTGATATCTTCAGGAAAAGTCTTGTCATTGATAGGGAAATGAAATTCTCTCTCAGGAGGGACATACACTCTGTCTTTATTGAACCGGGGTGAGGAATCCATTGCGGTAGGATACCCATTTGACCAACCCCAATTATATGTATTTTCCACAGTTCCATTGTTTACCAAATTTTCAATAGCCTCTCTTTCATTAAATAATTTTTCAATTAAGAGATTTAAGTGTACAATTTCTCTCTGAGCTAAATCTCTCTGGTTCAAGGCTATCTCTAATTGGGTTTCACTTAACATTCTAGCATCTTTCTCTAACTCTAGATCCTTCTCTAAAATTGCCATCTTAAGTCTCTTGTTATCCAGTCTTCCTCTCACATGGAACATCTCTTGGGACGCAATGTTCTTCTCATCTAGGGCTTTGTTATAGTCTATAAGGACGGCAGCACAAGTGTCATTAAGATCATCTATGTAAGGTTGACATTCATGCATACTATAATTTAAAGTTTGGATCATGAGTTTTACCTGTTCAACGATGCTTAGAGTCCCATCTTTTGCCATGTAGCAGTAGTTTTTGTTCAACATTGCTGACCCATCATCGTCCGTAGTGGCTAGCATACAGATTTTCCCTTTTCTTTTAACACTGCTGATGGTCTCTTCTTCATCTCCTGATGACCAAAATTGATGGTCTCTTTTAACTTGAGCCACATATGTCGTTGCCTTTTCTTTTTCTTCTAACTCTTGAGCCATTCTAAGATAGAATGCTATGTCCTTGACTACATTAGCCTTACAGTCTTTTGCGAAGTGATTTTCTTTATTGCATTTGTGACAAATCACAATATCAGCCTTTTCTTCTGATTGAGTACCGGAGTCTTTGTTCTAAGGAGACTGCGGTACCTCCTTTGGTTGATTGTTCTGAGAGCTTTTAGGATAACGAGAATGGTTGTTCTGAGGACCAAAGTTACGGTTGAATGGAGGTTTGTTGAATGATTGATTCTTGCGGAAAGAAGAGGGTGGTATGCGGTTGAACTGTTTACTAACCAGAGCGATAGCCTTCTGAAATTCTTCTTCATCATCGTACTCAGAATCAGCTTCGTATGACTGTGGTGGGGTATCATATGATGAAGAATAGGGTGACTGCGGTGGAGCTTGTGCTAAGAGAGCAAGTGTTCCTCCAAAGTCAGCACAGTCTTTTAGTAGAGTAGATTCTTGTGCTTGGAGTTCACCATAGAGTTTGTAGAGTGATAAAGAGTGAATTTTCCTGTCACCTTGGACTATCATCTTGGCCGTAGTCCAATGTAGTCCTAAGGCATTAAGGAATTGGAGATTGGTTTCATGGTTGCTGTGGATGGTACCAGCATTTGATAACTTTGTGACTATCAGGTTGAATCTCTTGAAGGAGTCTTCCAAGATTTCACCCGTATGAGCTTTAAAGTTGTTGAAGTCGTTGAGTGCGGTAGTGAGCTTCTTATCTTATGCTTGTTCTGAACCTTCGTACAGGTTCTTGAGTACATCCCATATCTCTTTTGCTGACTTGCAGTTTATGATAATATCAAAGTTGTTAGGAGCAACACCACAAGAAATTTCATAAAAAGCAATAGCATCATTTTCCATTTTATCAAGATCATCCTTGGTGGGACGACTCATGGTTGGTTGTCCTCCTCCTAGCATGGTTGCCGCACCGTCAGTTTGGATTGATGTGAGGACTGAAACGTGTGGTCCTTCTTCCACGGATCACCATACATCTCTACCCAGTCTTCTTAAGTACCTCCCCATTCTTTGTGACCGGTGATGATATTCATTTGCTACCAGTATTAGAGACCGATTAGAACCACCAACACTATTGGAGACATCCAGAGATAACGATTGTGCCATTTGTTTTTTTTTTTTTTTGTTTTTTTTTTTTGAGAAATGAGCTTTAGTGGTATAGAAGGCTTAATGAGAAAATCAGAGTTCCGATATTCAAAAAGCAACCACTTTGGCTCTGATACAAATTGTTAAGAGAAAAACTTGGAGACACACTTGAACAAACGTTAGAACAAGTATATTGCGGAATTGTTAATCTCAAGGATCTATAAGCTCAACAATAATATAGTTAGATAGTTCGATAGTTAGTTGCGGAAAGTAAGGAAATATAAATGACAGCAATTGTTATATCAAGAATACACTTAAACTGATTCATAACAAGGAATGCATTCACTCCGAGTTAGTAAGAAAGATCAAGTTTAGTGATTAAGTCTAGAAGACTTGCTCCGAAGAGAGGTTACGTTTCAGTAGAAAATTAGAGTATGAAGAGTAGTAAGATACGGGAGTGAAGAAGATTACTTATGTATTAAGAAGTTATAAGTTATGTAGAATACATCAGAAAGAGTCTCTATTTATAGAGTCTCAGAAATAAACTACTACTCTATAAGCAGCCGTGCAAGGCATGCTGGATAATAGAGTACATTACATAAGGATAAGAAATAACAAAGGACTGCGGATGTTGAAGACAAGTTGACTCCTGGTGCTGAGATGAACGCTGATCGTGAGCAGTTATGGTAGATAGATAATTGCGGTATCTTAGTTCAAGAGGGTCACTTCTGTGTTTCAACAGGAACTTGCAAATCGTGAGATGATGAACTACCAGTAGAAGACTCATTCACAAACTTGTCAAATGCAGTCTTTATCTGTTGTTTTGAAGACTTTCCATTTTGGTATTGTTTTCCTTGCCCTTCAATCCAATTATTGAACGTATATGCATCAGATTTTCCTTTTGTATACGAAACTTTAGTCGGTTTTGTGATCGAAGGATTTGGAAAATTTGGTTGTGTGGGTGAAAATTTTGGTTTTGTTTGAGTTTTGACATTCAAAGTTGGTGAATTATTCATTAATTTTCTAACATTTTGAAACTTATGATCATTCACAAAATTTTGCGAAGTCTCAAATTTTCTAATGTTGTCAAATTTTCGAACAGATTCATCTTTATTTTTTATTGGAATTTTGTCAACAGAATATATTGGTTTGTGAAAACTTGTATACTTTTGTTTATTTGTTCTCTGAAATTCTGATGGTTTTGTCCTCAGAATTTGTGCTTTCGCAACTTTTGGTTTATCATTAGACACAACTTGCCAAAAGACTGCTTTTCTTGCTTTTCTTTTTGAAACATTGTTGTCTTTTGAATACTTTCCAACCATCAACTTAAATTCATGAGAATTCAATTTCACTTCCATCTTTGGTTTTTCATCTTTTTCAAAAACTTTGTTTTCTTTTTCACTTTTAACCACCCATTTTTGTGATGATTTTTGGTGTTGAAAAACATAAGATTTTTGAGTTAAACTGTTTTCTACCGTATTTTGATTTGCAAAGAAACCTTCAGTAGTTGACCTTTTGTTGTCATTTTCAACCATTTGGTTGAATTCAGGCTTGATTTTCTCAACATTTCCAGTTGTTACGAAGACTTGATTTGGAAAAATCGTGTTATCTGTGCATGTAAAATTCGGATAGACCACAGTGTTGGTTTCCAAATAATGTGCACCTTTATCATTAAGAACTTTGTCAAATTCTTTTGTATCACCAAACACTTGATTAACAACAACACATTGAGGTGATTCATGCGAATCTTTCACTTTTTCTTCATCTTCATCAGTGTATTTGTCTTACAGCTTTCAACTTCCACATTGTCAAAGTCACAAGTTTGCAAAGTAGAGGGTTTGTCATTTTCATCATTTACTATCGAATCAACTATAATTTCTTTACCTTTGACCTTAGATGTGATATTAATGATAGACAGTTGAGAACAATCAACCTGCTCTTCCTCTTCGGTCTCACTGATTTCACTCACATTATCTGATTTGTCATCGACATCAGCATAATTGTGTTGAGAATTAAGAGTGGAAGTTTCAGTTTTCTTTAATATTTTCACTTGTTCATTCATTGTCAAGCTTTCATTGACAATATTAACCAATTTCAATCGCATTCAAAAATTCATCAATTTTGACAATACCCTATGCGAACCCATCATCAGGTATTTTGTCAAACTGAGCAATAGTATTCTGACAGTCATAAGAAACAACATCAACTTTTCCACGTTCAAATTCAAGAAAAGGTAATAGTTTCCTATGTTGCTCTTTGCTTATCTCAGATGAATGATGTAAAGCAGTTAACTTCGCATACAAACGTTCAGCAGAGTTACAATAAATGTTTCTTTGTGCTAGTAACAACGTAACTTCTTTATCAAGTTTGTCCCTATCACAATTTACATTTTTCATTTGTAATTCAAGTTTATCTACTCTACTTCGTTTTATTTCTAATTGTCTTCTTGTCTCAACTAGTTGCGAATTTAGATTTTGTGCTTCAGTACTAGCAGACACAATAACGGCATCAAAGTAAGCAACCGTATCATCAAATGAAGTGATTTCAGCATCATAAGCAGATAAAGGAATATTAAAGGATTCAAGAATAGCACGTACCTTAGTGGTCATTGGAGATTTATCAGTGGACTTGGACACAAAGCATCGTCCAGAAACATTCTCTTCGCAATTATCTTCATAACTTGCAAACATTGCACCATGAGTTGGGTGCCTCATTTCTTCATCATCATATCCTGAAGACCAGATCTGATAAGTTCCACTTTCTTCTTCATTAGACTCTCCTTTCTCAACCGAAGAAAGTCCTTTTGCCTCCGCACGCACCTCCTCAAGCTTCTCTGAGTAGTAAGCTTCATCTTTGATTTTGCTCTTCTTCTCCTCTTTCTTTCTCAACATATAATCAGCTGCAAAGTGATTCGCACCATTGTAGTAATGACAATAAATTTCAGAATCACCTTTTAGTTTCAACCTTCTCAAATTTCTTCTTTTCCTCACCTCCAGCTTTTATGAATCCACTCTTCGCATCAGTTTGCTTCCCTTTTGGATTAAAAGGCTTTTTGAAAAATTTCTTAACTCTGTTATTCGAATAAAATGAAACTGCTTCATCATCAGAATTCATTAAGAAACCTTCATTGTCTGATTCTTCTTTCTCACCAGCATCAATTTCAGTAACCTTTGAAACTAAAGCCAATGGACCTCCTAGACTCTGTTTCGATTCTTCAAGCCTTTCTGTAACTTTGCTTTCATGTGTTTTCAGCTGGTTGTAGAGATCATTCAAGGTGGTTGAATCAAAACTTTGTTGGTTCTTTATTATCATACTCACACTACGCCATTCTTTGCGAAGACCCATGATGAATGTTAGATTGAATTCCATGAGAGATCTTGTGATTCCATACCCGTTGCAACGATAACAAGCTCATTCAGACGATCATATTAGTTTTCAAGAGTTTCAACATCCTTTTGTCTGAATTCCTTAAGTTCAACAAGACATTGCTTAACGGAATTGATCTTTGTTATCTCACTCCCTTGATATTTCTCTTTCACTGTGATCCAAATATCCTTAGCTGTTTTACAACTACGAATGTAATTGTAAACCACAGGAGGCAGAGCACCTCTTAGCTCCCTCATACATCTTTTCTCATTATTCTTCATGCGATTATGTTGTTCATTAACTTGAGTTGAAGAAGCAGATTGTCCAAGTGTTTGAACATTATCGGGAGGTAGAACTTTTCCACTGATATAATTCTAGAGCTGTTAATCAATTCCATTTAAGTAATCCTCCATCCTATCAAACCACTGATCATAGTACTCAGGGATTAACATTGGAATTTTGGTTGAAGAACCAAGCAAGTGAGAGAAAGAAGTCATGGTATTCATGTTGAAGTTCGCCATTGATGAACACAAGAATTTTTCAGAAAAACTTGAAAAACTTGAAGAATTTGTGAATCGATCACTGATTGCTAATCAATCACTCAAGTAAACAATTCCAATGTAGAATCAATTCAAATATGAAGATCAAGAGAGATTTTCAGAACCAAAATGCGCGGAAATTTTTTGAGTAAAAACACTACTCAAAAAGCAAATGATTCTATAATGAAAATCAGATCAATGCAGTTTGAAACCTGCTCTGATACCAATTGATGAGAATTTTTATCGAGATTTAGAAAGCAATCATGATTATATGAATGAAATGTAAGAACACAAGGAGTAAATATTAATCAGATCTTATATTGATGAAGAAATTGATTACAAACTAAGCAGAGAAAAATGCGAATGACTATAGAATCACTCCTTGAATCATTCGTTACTCTACTTCTAACCTCAGTCCTTATTTATAGGAAACATGAGTGTACAAAAAATATACTAAGTCCTTAACTATAAGTTTCGCACAAATGAAGACTTAGTAAAATAACTAGCATGCGGAACTAAAGAAAACAAACACTTCGACTTTTACAATATCTAGACTCTACACAGGGAACTCAACAAACTTAACGTTAAAAATCATTATCCTCTACCTTGAATTGACGACTTATTTGATCAACTTCAAGGAGCAAATTACTTCTCAAGGATAGATCTATGATCCATGTATCACCAGTTGTGAGTGCTAGAAGAGGATGTCCCCAAGACAGCCTTTCGAACTAGCTATGGACACTATGAGTTTGTAGTGATGCCATTCGGATTAACCAACACACCAGCTGTATTCATGGGCCTAATGAATAAGTTGTGTCGTCCTTACTTGGATTAGTTCATTATCTTCTTCATCGGTGACATACTTATCTACTCCCAAAGTAAGGAGGAGCATAGTCAACACCTACGAAAAGTTTTAGAAACATTACGATCGGAGAAGCTCTATGCAAAGTTCTCCAAGTGCGAGTTTTGGATTCGAAGAGTCAAATTTTTGGGCCACGTGGTTAGCGAAAAGGGAATACACATGGACCCTTCCAAAATTAAGGCTATTGAGAACTAGTCAGTACCGAAGACACCTACAGAAGTTCGTCAATTTGTAGATCTCGCTGGCTACTACCATAGGTTCATACAGAACTTCTCTAGTATCGCGAAACCACTCACCACACTGACCTAGAA
This sequence comes from Lactuca sativa, assembly GCF_002870075.4. NCBI lineage: Eukaryota > Viridiplantae > Streptophyta > Magnoliopsida > Asterales > Asteraceae > Lactuca > Lactuca sativa. The sequence continues at coordinate 75,072,184 of NC_056624.2, read as the reverse complement.
AGGCGTGGCCTTTGACTGAGAAGAGAAATAGAAGACTTTGTGGTCTATTACGATGCATCCAACCAAGGGCTCGGATGTGTTTTGATGCAACAAGGAAAGGTCATTGCCTATGCCTCAAGACAGCTGAATACGCATGAGGTCAATTACACCACACACGATCTTGTGTTAGGAGCAGTTATGTTTGCTCCGAAGATCTTGAGACATTATCTGTACGGTACAAAAAGTACTATCTTTACAGACCACAAAAGCCTCCAACACATCTTCGATCAGAAGGAGCTCAACATGAGACAACGACGGTGGGTCGAGCTACTCAATGACTACGAATGAGAGATTCGTTATCATCCCGGCAAAGCCAACATAGTAGATGATGCCCTAAGTCGGAAGGAATACTCTGGTCGTAGAGTCAAATCCTTGACTATGACTATCTATTCACACTTGTCAACAAAAAATAAAGAGGCTCAGCTCGACGCTTTGAAACCTAAAAATGTGGCAAGCGAATCACTGAGAGGAATGGATAAGAACCTAGAAAGCAAGGGCGACGGAGCATTATATTTCATGGACCGAATCTGGACACCGAAACACGGTGGTTTCAGAGATGTAGTCATGACCAAAGCGCACAACACTCGGTATTCTATTCACCCGGGTTCAGATAAGATTTATATGGATCTTAAAAGGTTATACTGGTGGCCTAACAAGAAAGCAGAGATTGCTACCTTCATGAGTAAATGCCTTACTTGCGCAAAGGTCATGGTCGAATACCAGAAACCATCAGGTTTACTTCAGCAGCTGGACATACGTGAATGGAAATGGGAGCGGATTACTATGGACTTTATACCCAAGTTGCCCAAGACAACGGGTGGAGTTGACACCATTTGGGTTATCGTCGACAGATTGACCAAATCCACGCATTTCCTACCAATCAAAGAGACTGAAAAAATGGAGAAACTAACAAGAACATACATTAGGGAGATTGTACGACTGCATGGTGTTCCTATATCCATTATCTCCGATAGAGATAACATATTCACTTCAAGATTCTGGCAGTGGCTACAAAGTTCCCTAGGAACAAGGATGGACATTAGTACAACCTACCATCCACAGACTGACGGGTAGAGTGAGTGGACTATCCAAACCTTGGAAGATATGCTGAGAGCCTGTGTGATCGACTTTGTGAAGGCATGGGGTACTCATTTACCCCTTATCGAATTTTCCTACAACAATAGTTACCACACAAGCATAAAGGTTGCTCCATTTGAAGCCCTCTATGGCCAAAAGTGCAGATCCCCTCTGTTTTGGGCTGAAGTGGGTGACACCCAGTTAGCTGGAGGACAAGTTCCTGACAGCACTCTCTTAGGTCCGGAAATCATACGGGAAACGGCAGAGAAGATCGTTTAGATTCGTGAACAATTGAAAGCCTCTACAGACCGTCAGAAAAGCTACGTAGATAAACGAAAGAAGCCTTTGGAATTCCAGGTGGGAGACAGAGTCCTTTTGAATGTCTCACCCTGGAAGGGCTTGATACGCTTCGGTAAGCGTGGAAATCTAAATCCAACATACATAGGGCCTTTCGAGATTCTAGCTAGGATCGGCCCTATAGCTTACAAACTCAATCTACCGCGTGAACTCAGTAACGTACATTTTACTTTCCACGTCTCAAACTTGGAAAAGTTCCTGTCCCACAAGACTCTTGTTATCCCACTCGATGAGATCGAGATCAAGGAGAGCCTCAACTTTGTGGAAGAACCTATAGAGATCATGGACCGAGAGGTCAAGCAAATGAAACAAAGCCGTATCCCGATTGTGAAGGTTCGCTGGAACGCCAAGCGAGGACCAGAATTCACATGGGAGCACGAGGATCAAATGAAATCGAAATATCCCCATCTCTTTGCTTAGTTATTTGTAACTACTTTATTTGCTTAAACTCTAATTTCGGGACAAAATTCCCTCTAACGGGGGAATGATGTGACAACCCGAAATTTTCATTCATACAAACCCTACAGTCCAACACTTCAATTAAAAGTTAAATACTTTTCTGCTAAATTTTAGCTGGTTTAAAGTCCGTTTGAGCATTTTTATTAATTATTCATGAAACGAATGGATAAAAGAAAGTGATTTCTAGAATATAGGGATAGCAAAGGAACAATCAACACCTTGGATTGGTGCTTACGGCCAAAAAAGGAAGGTTTGGGCCGTGAACTCTCATTTGGCGGCAAACTCATGACTTAGGCATGAGTTTACTCCACATTCCTTTCATTCTCAACTTCCACACTCAAGAACAATATCCATTCTCTCTCAAGTAGCATCCCGTTCTTCACCCGATCTTCCGAAAATGTAAGTGTGTCTTAACTTGATTTTCACTTAGATCTTCAAGTGTTCTTCAAAACACCAAGAACACACATTAGTGTTCTTGGACCTTAAACACCCAATCGAGCTTCTATCTTGTATGTACACTTGCCCTGGCTTCTTATGTGCTTAATATGAACTTTTTTACACTTGCAAAACATCAAGAAACACATGATAAATGGAGTTTACGACCAATGGATGTTCTTGGTCCATAAACTCCTCTAAATGGGGATCAATGAACCCTAGTCCCTTCCTAAGCATTGGAAGCTAGTCGTGATACTTCCTTGAAGTGTGTAAGACCTTAAACAACAAAGAAAACATGTCCCCAAAAGATTTTACGGCCATAAACACATAAGGAAATGGTCCTTAGGCCGTAAACTCTACAAAGTGGTGATATTGTGCCCATAATGCTTCCTAAGGCTTGGACTTGATCATTGGATGCTCAATCTTGACTTATAAGACCTCAAAAACCAAATGGCACTTAGTACCATGAGTTTACGGCCATAAACTCATGGGTAAATGACCATGGTTCGTAAACTCCATAAGGAGTGGTCCTTGGGCCATAAACTCCAATGTCATGCCATACAAACCTTTAGATGCAACCCTTTGGTACCTATAACACTGGAATCAAAGTGTTTCCATGTACTAGGGTGTTTTAACTTGATTACTTAGTTAAATATCATAGTTATTATATCAATCGCATGTGATTAATAACTATCAAACAGGTGGATTTACTACACTTTCAAACCGTTTTATCAAACAAACTACTTTCAAATCGTTTTATAAACTGACATCAAGTCATGGTTATTTGTTGTTTAAAACCTTTTAAATGTATTACAAAAACCTCTTTTCTAGTTATGTATTCCTAATGTAGTAAGTGTATATATACGTATTTGATAAGATGGCTGTGACTTCAACTCCAACCCCTTGTATAGCAAAGATGTATAAACACACATGGACACTTCAAACTACATTACTAGCAAACTATAATAGGTATAGTTTGGGAAATACTACTTATTGTTCCTAGTACAAATAGAACATACAAGAGTTTGTTCATTCATGAGTCTATATAAATGTATTACATACTATATGAAGAGATACTATTACATACTATATAAAGAGATACGATTACATACTATATGATGAGATACTATTACATATTATATGAGTAGATACTATTATATACGTATGGGACTAACCATTCTACACCCATATGTTAGCTACAGAGGGAAAATGCACATCGACGGATGTCTGCGGTTAATACTATTCGACAATTACTATGTCGTGTTTATCCTAGTACCAAAGGATAATACTTAAATGATTATATAATTTCCCTTTTACTTTTATCTTATGACACATTCATATAAATGATGAGGTAGACTATATTTTGATAATAGTAGTTACATGGGGAAAAACTGACATTTTTACATTGATACATACTTTCAAAATAGTCGAGTCTTGGTAGAAGACTACATTTTATACTAGTAGGAAATATAGGATTTCCTAGGGTTTTCACACTTATACAAACTTTTTCATCAAACATTTAAAAGTGTTTTCCTTACAGTTTTACAAATCAAAGACACTAAAATACTTATGAATTCACCAGCTTAAATGTTGATCTATGCTTTCAAAATAACTTGTATTCTCAGGTCATCAATAGCCAGCTACCGGTGACAGGTTTTTGAGAAGACGAAGCACAGACAAGACTCGTATTGTATTTTGATCATTCATTTTTGGTGTCTATTACATTACAAAGAACACACATGTATTAAAATTATATATTTAATGCAATGGATGCTGTTTGTTTACTTGTTTACTATTACTGTGTTGTGATACTATACATGACGTCCTCCGGCCGAGAACGTTTCTGCCGTTCTCGATTTTGGGGTGTGACAAAGGTGATCCATATCCCAATTGCAATTATCTTATAATTACAATTCCAGTCCCCTAAGTTTAATTAACCACTTTTAGTCACAAAATTAATTCTTAATTATTTCTTGACTAATATTAATTAAACACTATGATTTCTCCATTAATATATTATTCTTATAACATATTAATAAATCATAATTAAACCTTTCTCTCTTTAATATATCCCACATATTGCTATGGTGAAGGCAACCCAAAAGGACCATGCTCATAATCAGGTCAAGTACATACCAAAATAGTTATGGACTTAGACATTAATCCAACAGAAATCTGGGCCTTCCGGAATTGGGTTGTTATCGGAACAAACATAACAATCTTCTTCTTCACAATGCCAAACACCAAACTCAGTTGAATTCATTCTCAATTTTTGAATGTTGTAATGTATGACGTTTAAGATGTATGCTAGTTGCATATTAATAGTGTGAGACTAACATAGAAGTACTATTTGGAAGGACAATTTTGTTGGATTAGTGTCTAAGTCTATAAATATTTTAGTATGTACTTGACCCGATTATGAGCATGGTCCTTTTCGGTTGCCTTCACCATAGCAATATGTAGGATGAATTAAGGAGAGAAATGTTTAATTATGATTTATTAATATATTATAAGAAAAATATATTAAAGGAGAAATCATATTGTTTAATTAATATTGGTCAAGAATTAATTAAGAATTAATTTTGTGGTTAAAAGAGATTAATTAAACTTAGGGGACTGGAGTTGTAATTATAAGATAATTACGATTGGGCTATGGATTACCTAATAATATATAGGTTGGATGAATTCTATGGTAATCCCATAAGGAATTCGTCCAAGGGATATGTTAAAGGAGTCTATGGGCTGCTTAGGGCTTAAGCAGTCAGATTAGGGTTTCCTAGTTGTAAACCCTCATAGCCTACATGTATATAAAGGGCCCCTATGCCCCAAAAACGTAGCTAAGAGTTCCTTTAGGGTTTCCAGCCGTTTTTGGTTCCTTCTCCCTCCTCCCTCTTCATCCAAGTTGCTTAGTGGTGTTTGTGACTCCATTAGAGGTGTAACACTTGAGGCATTAAGCTTTCTGAAGCCAAGGATTGATTGTTATTGCTATATAACAATCAAAGGTCAGATCTAAACCCTATTATATGTTAATATGATTAATTGTATGCTAGATCTAGGGTTTATAGCTTAGGATATTCAATTGCATTTTCATTAGACAAACTAGATCCAAAAGCTATTAGGGTTTGCATGTACACCATAGGAATGATATATTGTTCGAAACCTATCAGTGGTATCAAAGCCTAGGGCTGTTTGTTAGTGAATTTGATGCTTGTTTGATCTTAAAACATCAGGTTGCCTCTCGATAAACTCTTCTTTTGAAGGAATAATGAGCAGGACTCCTTCCCTTCTATGTTGCGTCAGGTGGAAGTGTAACCTCCCCATTCCCCCTCATCTCGAACCTTTCTCGTTTGTACGCAACCCTTCTGTTGAATGCCTTTTTCGAGCTTTTTGGCATTTTCTGGTTGACACCTTCATTATGTTTCAGTGTAGGTTCTTTCTTTATCCTTGTGTGTTTAGCTTTTGTCTTATCTCTCTCCGGGTTTTTCTAGTCAAAATTAGACTCATCTGTGACAACCCCAAATCCAATTCCGTTACAAATCCCATTTTCACTAACGGAACGTGTCACTATACGTTATTTTATGTAATATTTGGAATCATCAATATCCGAATATCTAAATTTATGCATGGCTTAATATTATCATAAGGAATATAACTCGTATGTGTTAACCCCGTTTAACCTAATAGAGTTGTTTTACCTTTTCAACCACTTCACCCAGGTAAAAAGTTTTAACCCAGTTAACTTTAAACATCGGGTAGCCGTGTATCGGGTGCGATTCCCAAGACATATGCAATGGGTGTGCACAACATTTGAACACTCATTTACTACACACCCACTCTCTCTCTCTACTTTCTCTCTCTAAGACTCGAAAACGACCCCGATTCCACTAATTTCCGACTTCCAAACGGTTCTAAAAGGTGCTCAAGTGGTTATTTGGTACCAAACGCTCAATCGACACTATTACCCGATTTACCCGATTCACCCGATTTCCGCGATTTCAGGTGAGTTCATACCCCATTAATGAACCTTTCAAGTGTTTTACATGTTTTAGGGGGGAGATACAAGTTGCTTATAAATGTTTACGTAAAGTTTTACAGAACGATTTCCGAGTTACAAGGATTAATCACATGTGATTCACTACTCTTAGTTCAAATCACATGTGATTTGTCCCTATGCCTTAAAAACGGGTTTTACCCTTTTCAAACTATTTTTAAACAGTGAATCAGAATCTAAATGTTCTTTTGCAAAAATACTTTTATTAAATCAATTTGCTTATAAAATGTAACCACTCTGATATATTTATATAAATAAGACTTGAAGGACTTAGGACCGATATCTCGCCTTATTTCCTGTTCTTGTTTGATTGTGGGCTTAGGGTAGTAGTTATCCGTCCGACTGTCGTTGATTTCTTACTTATATAGTCTGTATATCAGTATGGGATGCGAATATTACTGCTTTCACTTAATGCTAAAGTCACTAACGTGCTAAGAAACATTCCCACTAAGATAACCATAATAGGTATGGTTAGGGTCGCTACCGCTACTACTCGCTAAAGTTATTACTAACTACACTATAATACTCACTATTACTAGACGATACACTAGTAAGAGAATACACTATGATCAATACTAAAAGATTACTACACTATAACCATAGAGAAAACACTAAACAAACAATAATACACTAACCCGCTACGAGATGCTCTATTCGCTATTCACTACGCCCGGAGTGTTCCAGCAGGAGACGACTCTTCATGTATAGATCTATACGGGGCAGACGCTATTACATCCCGACTGTTAATCTCAGTCCGCGCCGTGCAGGCCCAAGGGATGCCACTACTCACTATACTGTGCATGACCGGGAAGGTCATGGGATCCTCTATTATCCTCACTATTAGTGATATGCAAAGAATACACTACAACTACTCTAAAATACTACACTAAATGCTAAACTACATCCCGAAGTAAGTAAGTATCTATCACTAAAGGAAGCTTGCACCTCTATCACTGATTACATGCTTAACATATTCTATCACATTTACTATTTGAAGATTTTCTAATATATTTTTACAATATACTGTTTTCAAAAAAATAAAGACTGCATACTTTTCACAGATTGTCACTTACAATGTATTTCCTGGAAAATATGGGATTTTTCTAAGTTTCTACTACTTATGAACCTAAATGATACATCTTTAACACTAATGCTTTGTATACAAAAACTCACACTAAACTCTTATGAACTCACCAGCTTTATGCTGATAATCGTTTTCAAAATAACTTGTATCTTCAGGTCAAAGATAGACAGGTACAGACGCAGCATTTTTGGAGAAGGTGGAGCACACAAGACCCATCTCTTATTTTTGAATTACTTTTGAGTGATTGTTAAACATTACAAAACACGCATGTAATTAAATTCACTATGTAATACTATGGTTGTATGATTCTTGTTTCTACTATTATGCAATTGTGATGATACTGTTCACTACGTCATCCACCCCGAAACGTATTCCACCGTTATCGGTTTTGGGGTGTGACAGATTGGTATCAGAGCATTGTTTATAGTGAATCAAGTATATCAACCTATAAAAGATATACGAACTATAAACACTTCGGGACTAAAACACTCTGACCAAGAATATATATACTGTTAAGTATCTAAAAGATCTAACTAAGTATATATACTCACATCACTATAAAACACAGGAATCCGTATTATTCTAGAACAAAACAAAAGTATTAAGATTGTTGGGCAGCGCAATTGGGTTTAGAGACATATAGTCACATTCAGGATGATGTAGCCTGATCAACTACGTTTTCCTGGGAGTGACTAGCATGTGCCTAAGTTTGGTTGTGATGTTGCAACAAGTCTAAAACTTACCAACAATACCACAATAACGCTACCATAAGAATACTATAGGAGTATTCTGTATCTCTAGATTATACGTATGTGTTAACAAAAACGGTCATTACTAGTAGGACAATAGTTGCTAAGTGGATACACCACGATTACATGTGATTAGGGCGCTATAGACTCAGAATCTGCAGCCTTTGCTTCATTCCCTGTTCTTGTTTGATGGGGGGTCTGAAGTTAGGGTGGTTTATTCGAAGGACTATCTTGCTTCGATTACATGTAATCGATATGCACTATGCAAGTATTGGGTCAACTGGTAATGATTCCTTCTATAAGTATCTTAGAATAGTACATCTATTAATCTTCTTTCCCCCTTTCTCGCGTAGATAGCATGGCTGGCTTCCACCTACCCGGTGATCCGTACTTTCCGAACCAGGGCAATGGAGGATGGCTCGAAGAAGAGTCCGACGACGATCACCCTATTCCTTTGGATGATCATCATGCCGAAGGCTTCTCGGATAGCTCAAGCTCCGAGCCAGAAGTCAACAACCAACCTCCTGAAGCCCCAAACCCTAACCCCCGACCCGCATTTCAGGGCCCCACTCCTATGTGGGCAATGTCCTTGCATCGATGGAGCGAGGAGCAGGGTCAGACCTTGCCTTACAATGGAGACCGAAGCTTCTACAACATAAGCGAAGGGGGATCAGCAGATCGGGTTCTGCCCATCATGATCCGAAGAATTGCCAGGAATGTTGAGCAAAGTCAAGCTGCCATTGGTCGAGTGGTAGAAGTGGATGCCAACTCAAACCTCAACACTGTTCGCATCCGCCAACTCGAAGAAGCCATGGACAGGACAAGGAGGACCAACGAGGCTCTGTAGCATCAGCTGGCAGCATCCTGAGCTGAAGTTAGGGAACTCCGAGCACGCCAAAGGACTCAGGATCGACACCTTCAAGAAGTTATGCGTCAACTGGAGGATCTGAGAATTCGCCCGACAAGCAGCCGTCGACAGTAGAAGACATCTAGTTACCTCACTCTTTTGTTTAAAGGACTAGCCTTTTATCTCTATGTTCCGTAGGTCTTTTGTCTGTAAGCATTCCTAGTTTAAAAGTACTCTAGTTGAACCTCTAAACTGCCAATATTTTCTCTATGGTGTGATGTAAGACCTACTGTTAGGTCAATTTTCATGAACTTCTGTTGCATCATTAATACTAGTATATTGGCAGTAGATTTCTCTATTGCTATAACTCTTACCCTGATCTTGGATTATGTTGATTTAATCCACGAAACGCACTATTCATGTTCGCAATAGGCTCTTACTATTGCTATCATATGATCTTCCAGTGAAGGATGCCTCCACGAAAGCGTCCCAGCAGAGGAAGACCTGAAACTCAAACCCCTCCTCCACCACCTCCTCCTCCGCAGTTCGATCCGGTGTTGTTCCAAGCGGCTGTGACTGCGGCTGTAACAGCAGCCATGGCCCAAATGAACTCGGGTGATGCGAGCGGTGGAAATTCTAGATTTGGTGAAGTCCACCAGCGAGTGCAGGGATGCACTTATAAGGACTTCATGAATTGTAAACTTGCTTTCTTCGATGGTACCGGAGGAATTCTGGCGTTGTCCCAATGGTTCGAAAGGACCGAAGCTGTATTCGAGATGTGCTCTTGTCCCGAGGAGAGCAAAATCAAGTTCGCTACTGCTACCCTCACTAACAGGGCTTTGTCATGGTGGAACGGCCATGTCAACGCACTCTCCTTGGTCACAGCTAATGCCATGGGCTGGGACACTCTAAAAGATCTCATGAGAGGAGAGTACTGCCCTAGGGGCGATGTCCAGAAGCTTGACGAAGAACTCTGGGACCTCAAGATGAAGGGGACCGACATAACGGCTTATACGGCCAGGTTTTGCGACTTGGTGGCTATGTGTCCCAACATGATCCCCTCTGAAAGCAAGAAGATTGAACGTTACATCTGGGGTTTAGTGCCCCCGTATCGAGGAAATGTTCTGGCTTCACGCCCTACCACTTTCGACAGCGCCAAGGAATTGGCCCAGAGTCTGATCAATCACGAAATCTCCTCCACTCCAGCAACAACAACCACAACAACCACTGCACCATCCGGATCGTCCGACAGAAAGAGGAAACGATGGGATAAGAAGAAAGGCAAGAAAACTCAAACCGCCTCCAGGGATCAGCAAATTGTGGCGGTTCATGCTGCCACCACCCCGGCCGCACCAGCTGCTCCAGCCCCACCGAAAGCTTTCAGTGGGAATTTGCCTAAGTGTCCCAAGTGCCCTTTTCACCACAACGGTCCATGCCGTGAATTGCAGTGTTCCAACTGCGGACGGAAGGGCCATACTGTCCGATTTTGTAAGGCCCCTCCCAAACCTATTACACAGGTTCCTGGTACGGGAATGACCCCGACGTGTTATGGCTGCGGCGAAGCAGGCCATTTTAAGAAGAACTGTCCGAAGACTGCAAATGCTGGGGGAACTGGAAGGTTACTTGCTATCGGTCACAATGAAGCAGTAGCCGATCCCACAGTGGTCACGGGTACGTTTCTTCTCAACAACTCTTATGCCTGTGTCTTATTCGATAGTGGTGCAGAAAGAAGCTTCATAAATCAAAACATTAAACACCTACTCAAACAAACCCCTCAACCACTAAAAGAAACATTCGTTGTAGAAATGGCTAATGGGAAGACAGAAAGCTCTAATGAAATTTATATAGGTTGTACTCTCACGTTAGATGATCACCCCTTTTTAATCGATCTTATACCAGTCTCAATCAAAAATTTCGATGTCATTGTTGGCATGGATTGGCTAAGCCTTCACTACGCCGACATCCTATGTTCCGAGAAAGCCATTCGCCTGAACTTTCCGACTCGAGAGACCCTAGTGATATACGGAGATAAGCCAAGTACAAACCTTCGTATCATCTCTAGTATTCAGGCTCAGAAATACTTGCGCAAAGAATACCGCGCCTTTCTTGCTCACGTCGTCGACACTAACCAGAAATCGAAGGATCCAAAAGACATTCCAGTAGTATGCGATTTTCCTGATGTCTTTCCGGAGGATCTCCCAGGCCTACCTCCTAAACGACAGGTTGAATTCAGAATCGACCTAATCCCAGGAGCTACCCCCGTAGCTAAGTCGCCCTACCGACTAGCGCCCGCCGAAATGCAAGAACTATCTGGTCAACTCAACGAACTGCTTAGCAAGGGCTTCATAAGACCGAGCTTCTCACCTTGGGGAGCTCCGGTCTTGTTCGTGAAGAAAAAGGATGGGTCATTTCGGATGTGCATCGATTATAGGGAACTCAATAAACTCACGATCAAAAATCACTATCCTCTCCCTCGTATCGACGACCTATTCGATCAACTCCAAGGAGCCAGTTACTTCTCCAAGAGTGATCTTAGATCGGGGTACCATCAGTTGCGGGTGCTCGAGGAAGATGTTCCAAAGACAGCTTTTCGAACCCGCTACGGGCATTTCGAGTTCGTAGTGATGCCCTTTGGACTGACTAATGCCCCTGCAGTATTCATGGACTTGATGAATAGGATATGTCGTCCATATCTAGATTAGTTCGTCATCGTCTTTATTGACGACATACTTGTCTACTCTCGGAGCGAGGAAGAGCACAGAAGCCATTTACGATTAGTACTGGAAACCCTGCGATCCGAGAAGTTGTATGCGAAGTTCTCTAAGTGCGAGTTTTGGATCCGGAGAGTAGAATTCTTAGGGTACGTGGTCAGTGAAGACGGAATCCACGTGGACCCCTCCAAGATCAAAGCTATTGAGAACTGGTCAGCACCAAAGACGCCTACGGAAATTCCTCAATTTCTAGGCCTCGCTGGCTACTACCGTCGATTCATCCAAAATTTCTCTCGGATTGCGAAACCCCTCACCATGCTAACACAGAAGGGTGTGCCATTCGACTGGGAAGAGAAACAGGAGAAGGCATTCCAGACCCTGAAGAGAGCCCTATGCACCGCACCAGTATTATCCCTTCCCGAGGGAACGGAAGATTTCGTCGTTTACTGTGATGCATCCAATCAGGGACTCGGTTGTGTCTTAATGCAACGAGGCAAGGTTATCGCCTATGCCTCGAGACAGCTAAAGAACCATGAAGTGAACTACACTACTCACGACCTCGAGTTAGGAGCGGTCGTCTTCGCACTAAAAATCTGGAGACACTACTTGTATGGGACGAAGAGCGTGGTGTACACTGATCATAAAAGCCTCCAACGTATACTGAACCAGAAGGAACTCAACACGAGACAGCGTCGATGGGTCGAACTACTTAACGATTACGACTGCAAAATTCGATATCATCCGGGGAAAGCCAACGTAGTAGCAGACGCCCTGAGCAGAAAAGAATATTCCGGACGAAGGACCAAGTCGCTAACCATGACCATACACTCACATTTATCTATGCAGATCAAAGAGGCTCAGCTGGAAGCTTTAAAGCCTGGAAACGTGACGGGAGAATCCCTGCGTGGAATGGATAAAAATCTGGAGGTTAAGGGTGACGGAGCCTATTACTTTATGGACCGAATCTGGACTCCACGCCATGGAGGCCTCAGAGATTTGGTTATGAGAGAAGCACACAACACTCGTTACTCCGTCCACCCGGGTTCATATAAGATGTATCTGGATCTCAAAAAGCTTTATTGGTGGCCAAACATGAAAGCGGAGATCGCTACCTTTGTAGGTAAGTGCCTTACTTGCGCGAAGGTCAAAGCAGAATGTCAAAAGCCATCAGGACTCCTCCAACAACCAGAAATACCAGAATGGAAGTGGGAGCGAATCACAATGGACTTCATCACCAAGCTGCCCAAGACAGCAGGTGGATTAGATACCATTTGGGTCATCGTTGACAGGTTGACCAAGTCCGCCCACTTCCTACCCATCAAAAAGACGGATAAGATGGAAAAGCTCACTAGGACTTATATAAAAGAAATAGTGCGATTGCATGGCGTCCCTATATCTATTATATCAGACAGAGATAGTAGATTCACCTCTAGATTTTGGCAATCATTACAAAAGGCACTAGGGACGAGGCTGGATATGAGTACGGCCTACCATCCGCAGACTGACGGGCAAAGTGAGAGGACGATCCAAACATTGGAAGACATGTTGCGAGCTTGTGTGATCGACTTCGGGAAATCGTGGGATACACACTTACCTCTTGTGGAGTTTTCCTAGAACAATAGTTATCACACGAGCATCAAGGCAGCTCCATTCGAAGCTCTCTACGGCCGAAAGTGCAGATCCCCGTTGTGCTGGGCCGAGGTGGGAGACACTCAGTTAGCTAAGGGACGAGTTCCTGATAGCGCCCTCACTGGTCCAGAGATCATTCGAGAGACGACCGAGAAGATTGTACAGATACGTGAACGACTAAAAGCCGCTAGGGATCGACAAAAGAGCTACGCTGACAAACGAAGGAAACCCTTGGAATTCCAGGTCGGAGACCGGGTCCTTCTGAAGGTCTCGCCCTGGAAAGGCACGATATGCTTTGGGAAGCGTGGAAAGTTGAACCCAAGGTACATAGGGCCTTTTGAGATTCTTGCCAGAATCGGCCCTGTAGCTTACAAACTAAACTTACCCCGCGAGCTAAGCAACATACATCCGACCTTCCACGTCTCAAACTTGAAGAAATGTCTGTCTGACGAGACTCTCGTGATTCCCCTCGACGAGATCGAACTCAATGAGAGCCTCAACTTCGTGGAAGAGCCTGCGGAGGTTTTGGATCGTGAAGTAAAGCGGACGAAACAAAGCCGCATCCCAATTGTGAAGGTTCGGTGGAATGCCAAGAGAGGACCGTAATTCACCTGGGAGCGCGAGGATCAAATGAAACTCAAATACCCTCAGCTCTTCGCTTAGTAGTATTGTAATATCGTATCTGTTTGTATTCTAAATTTCAGGACGAAATTCCCCTAACGGGGGGATGATGTGACAACCCCAAATCCAATTCCGTTACAAATCCCATTTTCACTAACGGAACGTGTCACTATACGTTATTTTATGTAATATTTGGAATCATCAATATCCGAATATCTAAATTTATGCATGGCTTAAGATTATCATAAGGAATATAACTCGTATGTGTTAACCCCGTTTAACCTAATAGAGTTGTTTTACCTTTTCAACCACTTCACCCAGGTAAAAAGTTTTAACGCAGTTAACTTTAAACATCGGGTAGCCGTATATCGGGTGCGATTCCCAAGACATATGCAATGGGTGTGCACAACATTTGAACACTCATTTACTACACACCCACTCTCTCTCTCTACTTTCTCTCTCTAAGACTCGAAAACGACCCCGATTCCACTAATTTCCGACTTCCAAACGGTTCTAAAAGGTGCTCAAGTGGTTATTTGGTACGAAACGCTCAATCGACACTATTACCCGATTTACCCGATTCACCCGATTTCCGTGATTTCAGGTGAGTTCATACCCCATTAATGAACCTTTCAAGTGTTTTACATGTTTTAGGGGGGAGATACAAGTTGCTTATAAATGTTTACGTAATGTTTTACAGAACGATTTCCGAGTTACAAGGATTAATCACATGTGATTCACTACTCTTAGTTCAAATCACATGTGATTTGTCCCTATGCCTTAAAAACGGGTTTTACCCTTTTCAAACTATTTTTAAACAGTGAATCAGAATCTAAATGTTCTTTTGGAAAAATACTTTTATTAAATCAATTTGCTTATAAAATGTAACCACTCTGATATATTTATATAAATAAGACTTGAAGGACTTAGGACCGATATCTCGCCTTATTTCCTGTTCTTGTTTGATTGTGGGCTTAGGGTAGTAGTTATCTGTCCGACTGTCGTTGATTTCTTACTTATATAGTCTGTATATCAGTATGGGATGCGAATATTACTGCTTTCACTTAATGCTAAAGTCACTAACGTGCTAAGAAACATTCCCACTAAGATAACCATAATAGGTATGGTTAGGGTCGCTACCGCTACTACTCGCTAAAGTTATTACTATCTACACTATAATACTCACTATTACTAGACGATACACTAGTAAGAGAATACACTATGATCAATACTAAAAGATTACTACACTATAACCATAGAGAAAACACTAAACAAACAATAATACACTAACCCGCTACGAGATACTCTATTCGCTATTCACTACGCCCGGAGTGTTCCAGCAGGAGACGACTCTTCATGTATAGATCTATACGGGGCAAACACTATTACATCCCGACTGTTAATCTCAGTCCGCGCCGTGCAGGCCCAAGGGATGCCATTACTCACTATACTGTGAATGACCGGGAAGGTCATGGGATCCTCTATTATCCTCACTATTAGTGATATGCAAAGAATACACTACAACTACTCTAAAATACTACACTAAATGCTAAACTACATCCCGAAGTAAGTAAGTATCTATCACTAAAGGAAGCTTGCACCTCTATCACTGATTACATGCTTAACCTATTCTATCACATTTACTATTTGAAGATTTTCTAATATATTTTTACAATATACTGTTTTCAAAGAAATAAAGACTGCATACTTTTCACAGATTGTCACTTACAATGTATTTCCTGGAAAATATGGGATTTTTCTAAGTTTCTACTACTTATGAACCTAAATGATACATCTTTAACACTAATGCTCTGTATACAAAAACTCACACTAAACTCTTATGAACTCACCAGCTTTATGCTGATAATGGTTTTCAAAATAACTTGTATCTTCAGGTCAAAGATAGACAGGTACAGACGCAGCATTTTTGGAGAAGGTGGAGCACACAAGACCCATCTCTTATTTTTGAATTACTTTTGAGTGATTGTTAAACATTACAAAACACGCATGTAATTAAATTCACTATGTAATACTATGGTTGTATGATTCTTGTTTCTACTATTATGCAATTGTGATGATACTGTTCACTACGTCATCCACCCCGAAACGTATTCCGCCGTTATCGGTTTTGGGGTGTGACATCATCACTCTCTTGTACAATCAAACACCTCAAAAATCATAGGTATTGAAAATGGAGGTTTAAAATGATTTATTTATTTTTCTAATTGCTCTTTAGGTAAAGGATCCTCTAATTCCTCTCACTCTTCTTCCTTAACGCCTTCAAATTCATCATGCTCAAAGAGCTTCATGTTTTATTGTTTCACCATATTTGCATTGGTACGAGATGGGTAAGGGAGAGGTGGTCGATACGGCTGAATGACAAAAAAAAAAATCATAATTTTCTTTTATCACGCATGTGTGGCATTATTGCCTCCACTCCGTGTCGATTGGGCAACTTCACGATACTCTTCTTCTTCTTTTGATTTTACCTAGTGATTGATTAAACAACTCTTCTATTGAAGCAAGGACCTTCATATGCACCAAATCCTTCTCTTATTCTGTATAAACATCCATGACTTGAGAGATTGGGATTTGCTCATCTTTTCTTGAAGGTGTATCCAATAACTTTTATTGCAAAAGATTTGTTAATTCCCAGACTTGTGTGCGGATGCCAAAATATATTGTTCTTGTTCTCTAAGTGTTGCATCTGTAGCATCATGTTGTTTTTCGTTGACTTCCATAAATATAAATAGCATTAACTCGAGAGTAGATATTTTCTCGGATTAGACATGTTCTATTTGGTAGAGATCATGATTTAGTTGTTGAATTTCTGTTGTATCTCGATCTCTCTTGTACTCCAATTCACAATCCCTTATAGAATGGGGTCCCCCACAAGCTCCGCATCTACCTTGAGTTGATCCACCCTTTTTTGTGATCCATTCTTCCATTGTGTCGAGCCTTGCAATTATTAATCTAATAGCATCTTGTCCTGCATCTTTACTTGATTTTCCTCTAGTGAAATTCTCCTTTGGGTTGTGATACTCCCTTGAATTCTTAGCAAATTCATAAATGTAAGCTTTATTTGTTGTCAGATCCATCTTTGTGATGGGCTCTTGAGAGTCAAGAAATTGGTGAGTGCGCACATTGACTCCATCATAATATATCGAGATTTCTTGTTGCACACTAAATTCATGTTGTGGTTAATGTCGTAACAATCACTTGTAATGCTTCCAAGCTTCGTATAGCGACTCCCCCTCTAATTGTTGAAAATTATGTATATTTCTTTTAAGCTTCACCAGTTTTGAAGGAGGGGTAAACTGGTTTATGAACCCAATCTTAAAATCAGCCGACGTCATGATTGCTCTAAAGGGAAATGATGTTAACCCTTCCTTAGATTCACCCTTCAATGTAACCGACAAAATTCAAAGCATCACTGCGTCTTTACTTACATTTGGTGCATGAAAATAGTTAGAAATTTCCAGCACCTCTTCTATATGCTCATAAGCATCCTCGTGATCCTTTCCATAAAATTGTAGTGCCTTTAGCATGCCAAGAATTTGTCATGGTAGTTCAAACTTTGTAGTGGTTGGGATTTTTGGTGGATACAGACCCCATCTGTTTTCGTTCCTTATATGTCCCTTGTACTCATTCCTTTTTATGGTCGTAATGTCCCCCGTCTTTCTATGCTAACACAAACCTAGAAAACATGTGTAAAACAAAAAAAAAAAGGAATAAAATCAAACAAACTAAAAAAAAATAAAAACAAAATTGCTCGTGCCCACGTCGTGGTAAAATATTGCCACGTGTTGGGGAATGTCTGGACAGAAAAAACAAATTCAGAAAAATAAAACTAGAATAAGTCGATCTACGACAACGACGCCAAAAAATTTGATGTTTACAAAACTACCTACTTGTTTTAAATTTATAACCTAACAAAACGTAACTACCAAAGCACTTATTTGCAGTATACCTAGTTAGATTATAGGATAGTAACTAACTTTGTTGTCGATCACACGAAACAGTATTTAATTAATAAAATAATTACTAAAAGTTAATCTAAGAAAAAAAACTAGAAGTGGGGGGATTTATCGGATTTTACAAGTTCATATTAACTTCATTAAAATACTCAATTAATTACTAAAATAACAACTAGAATGATTATTTTAGATCAAGAATAAATTTTCTTTTCGTTTAGCTTTGAATCCCTCCTATTTTTTATGTTGATTTCAAGACAGTGGAATAATTTTGTTAGTTACCAAATAAAAGTTACTAGTCATCATGATCATACTAACTAGCATAAGTCAATTCAATAACTTTAACCCCAATGATCATGCAAGTTAAGGATACTAAATTTATTTTAAAGGTAAATTGGACTATAAATGATAGAATCTACAAACTACTATTCTTTGGTTAAGTCTAGTAATCAAGCAAATATTATGATCAAGTACCGCTCTCTAGAACAGTTAAGCAACTAACTTATCACCTATATTAGGATATTAATAATCACTAGCTCGGATAATTTAATGATCATAAATAGCTAGGTAAATTGTAACGCCCATAGATCCGGGCTAGTCAATTTAGAGATAATAGAGGTCGAAAATGACTTTTTGACAAAAGATTATTTAGAATAAATAATATCAACCAAGTTTTGGAATATGTCTCAAGGGTTCCGTACATATAAAGAGCGTCGAAATCTGAGTTATAAAAAAGAAGTTATGACCCGTCGAAGTTTCGCAACGGAACCGACACAGCACCGCGAAGACGTAAATAGTGAATTTAAGATAGAGCTTCTTTCAGACTTAGTAATCTAAATGAAAGTAGAAGAATATGTTAACCTGAGAGCGACCATAAAAAGAATGCCCAAATCTGACTTCTTATCAGGAAGTTATGATTTTTCGAAGTTTTGGCTTAGCGGTGTACAGCCCGAAGTTCGAGTATTAGATAGAGCGGTTTTTAGCCGACACAACCTAAACGATAATCGAAGATCTCGTTATTAGTAGCCTAACGATAAAAAGACAGTCAAACATGGACATCGGATGAAGAAGTTATGAGATTTTAACCGACCAATCCTGTCCCGGCCTGTTAAAAATATAACTTAAAAAATAAAGTCAAAATTAGCCGACGGAGTCTAAACGAAAGTTATAGAGTACGTCTCCACCTACGCGTGGATATAAAGAACGTCAAAAACGGAGTTCGTATGAACGAGTTACAAATTATAATAGCATATTTACGTATTAAAATAAAGTATAAATCATATATACGTACACATATATATACATATGTATATATCATTAGAAAGGTATCAACGATACGGTCATTATAAGACTAATGTTGAGTTCTTTCGCCATTAGTTTAGTACAAATACCATTAAATCCATTTAAAATATTTTTATAGAGGGGTGTTTACTTGTTTATATAAATAAAAGGTCATTAAGTAATTAT
The DNA here is from genome assembly GCF_002870075.4 of Lactuca sativa. NCBI lineage: Eukaryota > Viridiplantae > Streptophyta > Magnoliopsida > Asterales > Asteraceae > Lactuca > Lactuca sativa. Next base: position 75,052,684 of record NC_056624.2, on the reverse strand, counting down.
GGATGGTTGTTTTTGAAAATTCAATTAGTAAAAATAAGAGCCTTGGGCTCTCGTATTTCTTGCACCATTCTCTTGATTCAAGAGTCTTTCTCTCCTTATCCCCCGAGCATTTCGGTCCCTTGTGATTCGACTTCTCTTTCTATAGTTATTAGTATAGTAAGGTGAGCGCTGAAGCGCTGCACGAATCTTTCTTAGAAAGATTCAGCGACGAAGTTCTGCCCCTGCAGAGCCCGACTCCTAGCTAAAATCCACTTGTAAGTAAGCTATGCTTACCCTATTTTAATATAGCTTATATTTAAAATTAATATTGTTATTATGAACTTATAATAAAGATTTGATCTATTATTATGACTTATATAAGTGTCGTTATAATATATTTTTAACTACTCGCAATACAGGGAATCTGGTTTAAAGGACTGCATAGGGTTGTTGGATTTTCAGAAGTGCTATACGCCAAAATGGTCATGCCCTCCGGTGTTTTATGTCTGGCCCATGTCTATACATAGTGGTTGGACAGTATTGTTTAAACGCTTATATAATAATAATAATAATAATAATAATAATAATAATAATAATAAGACTAATAATTATTCACGGTGAATATTAGACTAAAATCTAGTGGTAATAATACTAGGTTTCGTCGAAAGAAAATTATTTTAAAGTAAATGAAGCGTTGGCCGAGTACCGAGTCACCACCTTCTCAGGTGAGTGCATAGTTACTTTCATCTTACACATAGATATGAAGTATTTTATATAAATTACGTGCTATGTGTGCATATTATCCGAATACTTACCGTCTACGCTGGATGAACGATTTTATACATGTTTTAAATGATTTAAACTGTATATGTATTTTATATCTACGATAATGTTGGGGTAAAACATGGGTAAATGTAATAGATGGAATATGAGTTTTATGATGAGTTGAGAGGTGTTATAGACCACGAGGTTAGGGTAAGAGGTGGATGATGTGAGAAGTCTTTTCCCAAACGATGGCCCCGTCATTCAACAGAGTATGGATGACAACCACAGACTATTCTAGACAGTCTAATGGAACACTAGCAGGCTCGCAACCTGTAGGTGTTGTGAATGATGTGTTCAACCAGTGTACTCTAAACCTTGAAGACCATGCAAACTTGGTGCCTAAACCTTGGCGATCATGCAGACTTGATGCTTAAACCCTGGAGACTATGTAGACTTAGTGCCCGTTGTGTAAACCTTGGCGATCATGCAGACTTGATGTCTAACCCCTGGCGACTATGCAGACTTAGTGCCTATTGTGTAAACCGTGGCAACGATGGACTTCATGTCGATTCCTTAGGATGATCCTTAGGAATAAATGAACGAGGAATAGCTGATTCTTAAGGTAGATCCTTAAGAATAAAGAAGATAATGGGGATGGGTAATTGAGTTGATTGCTTAATTGTTTAAACAAAATAATTATATTATTGTGGGTTGAAAACCCTATGTACTCACCAGGTTTCCAACCTGACCCACTCAGTTTATTTATATCACAGGTGTTGTTATGAAGTCACGTTACACTGAGAGATGAAGGAGATATAAATCACTAGTGATAATGAATGTATATTTTGTTTATGCTTATGTTTCTGTATTGACGATGACATCCCAAATGTTTTAAAATGAATAAAAATACTTTTCTTCGAAAATGCCTTGATAACGTATTTATCATGTTTTACTGGGAACAAATTCCACAACATTTTTATTAAAAGAGGTACTGTGATTTTCTTAAAGCATAAACCAAATTTGTCTTTCTGGCTGTGAAAATGGGGATGTCACAGTTGGTATCAGAGCAATAGTTTAAGTGAACTAGGAATAAGGATTTATTTCTTGACTTAAACTTAGAATGCTAAGCGATGATTGTGAAATGAGTGTCTGCTAAAATTTAGACACGAGCACTAGTTTATTTTAGGAAAATGCCTAAAATGTTTTATGTGCTAAATGATTTATGTTATAGCTATAAAAATGCCTTATATGCTGTTATTTGTTCGGATCTATGGTCTGTTGCCAACCGGATCTGGAAACCTTATGTGTTCAGGATTCTAAGCGTATGATTACGATATTAGAACTAGCATGTAATGTTTCAGAGTAATAAGGAGATTTATACGTTTATCGTAAATAAGATCTTTCGTATCTTAAATTCTCGTCTCGGTACAATGAACGTTTGCTTGGGTGTAAAAACAAGAGGAATATGACAACCTGAGCCTAAGAGTGTGATGGGTCATGCATCGGTCATTGCGCCTGCACCCAAACCTATCACGGTGGCTGAAGTTCAGGAAGTGATGTGAACCATGATAAACTGAGAAAATAGGGGAAAAGAGACGGCTTACAATACTGAATAATACCTATCAGAAGATATAATAAGAGAGGTATCTTGCCTTTAGAATACGTCTGATAAAATAGCAGTACGTCTATAGAAGTAGGGTACATCTGACATTTGATTGGCGGGATGATAGAACGATTGATGTAATTCTTAAAGTTTTTCTATCATCTGGAATGTCCATCACCAACCGAGTTAAAGCAGAATTGATGATTGAAGATATGCATGGAAGAACTCCTAGTAGAGTCTAGGAAATTTTTATGATTATTTAGACACACTCGTATGTGTTAAATTGTTTCGTGATTTAAGGACTTGGGGACTGCGAGACAATACTTGGGATGAGTATGAGTAGGTGTGAAAGATAGTAGATGCATATACTACCGGAAGCACAGGACTCACGCTTGGATCAAGGAAAGTCACAAGGTTACCAAGAAGCTAGTAATTGATGTCATTTTATTCAAGTATGTCATTACCATCGTTTCGGTAATGACTAAGAAGATGATTGTTATTCCGACCCTAGTGGTCATATCAAATTGAGTTTGATTACGTTGAGTATGTTATGTGGTTTAGAGAATCAAGTTTGATGTAGCGTCTGACTTAAGACGAAAGATTGAAATAAAAAGTGATCAGTAGAGGTATCACGAAAGGTTTCCTCTAGCTAGAAATGCTACCTTTTAAGATGTGGTTAGAACAAGAAGGAAGGTATAGTTTGTTCTGGAATTTCACTCTAAAAGACTTGAGTCCAAGCGATGCATCATGCGATGGGAGGTCATTAGAACATGACCCATCGGTCTATTATGATAATCGAAGGAAGAAACTTATCTCAAGTTTGTTAAAGAAGGAGTCTCCAATAAAGATCGAGATCGCGCCATGAAGATAATGATTTGGAAGTCTAACATGAGATAGAGAGTGGGTCCAAGATCGGGCACCACCTGCAGTCAGGAAGTCTTACAGTTAGATACTCATTCGAAGAAACATCAAAGTTACGGTTATTACTTAGGATGAAGAGATAACGTATGGAGTCATCATGTGAGTCCTGTTTCGTTGATGATTTCGGGACATAATCATCCTAGGAGGGAGATAATTGTAACGTCCGTAGATCCGTACTAGTTAATTTAGAGATAATAAGGGTCGAAAACGACTTTTTTACAAAAGATTATTTAGAATAAATAATCTTAACCAAGTTTTAGAATATGTTTCAAGGGTTCCATACATATAAAGAGCGCCGAAATCCGAGTTATAACAAAGAAGTTATGACCCGTCGAAGTTTCGCAAGGGAACCGACACGCCACCGCGAAGACGTAAATAGTGAATTTAAAATACAGCTTCTTTCAGACTTAGTAATCTAAATGAAAGTAGAAGAATATGTTAACCTGAGAGCGTCCATAAAAATAATGCCCAAATCTGACTTCTTATGAGGAAGTTATGATTTTTCGAAGTTTCGGCTTAGCGGTGTACAGCTCGAAGTTCGAGTATTAGATCAGACGGTTTTTAGCCGACACAACCTAAATGAGAATCAAATATCTCGTTATTATTAGCGTAACGATAAAAAGACAGACAAACATGGACATCGGATGAAGAAGTTATGAGATTTTTAACAGACCAATCCTGTCCTGGCCTGTTAAAAATATAACTTAAAAAATAAATTCAAAATTAGCGAACGGAGTCTAAATGAAAGTTGTAGAGTACGTCTCCACCTACGCGTGGATATAAAGAACGTCAAAACAGAGTTCGTATGAATGAGTTACAAATTATAATAGCATATTTACGTATTAAAATAAAGTATAAATCATATATACGTACACATATATATATACATATGTACATATCATTAGAAAGGTATCGACGATGCGGTCATTATAAGATTAATGTTGAGTTCTTTCGACATTAGTTTAGTACAAATATCATTAAATCCATTTAAAATAGTATTATAGAGGGGTTTTTAGTTGTTTATATAACTAAAAGGTCATTAAGTAATTATGGAGGGTAGTTTTTGAAAATTCAATTAGTATAAATAAGAGCCTTGGGCTCTCATATTTTCTTGCACCATTCTCTTGATTCAAGAGTCTTTGTTTCCTTATCCCCCAAGCATTTTGGTCCCTCGTGATTCGACTTCTCTTTCTATAGTTTTTAGTGTAGTAAGGTGAGCACTAAAGCGATGCACGAATCTTTCTTAGAAAGATTCAGCGACAAAGTTCTGCCCCTGCAAAGCCCGACTCCTAGCTAAAATCCTCTTGTAAGTAAGTTATGCTTACCCTATTTTAATATTGCTTATATTTAAAATTAATATTGTTATTATGAACTTATAATAAATATTTGAGCTATTATTATGACTTATATATGTGTCGTTATAATATTTTTTTAACTACTCGTGGTACGGGGAATCTGGTTTAAAGGGCCGCATAGGGTTGTTGGATTTCAGAAGTGCTATACACCAAAATGGTCCTGCCCTCCGGTGTTTTATGTCTGGCCCATGTCTGTACATAGTGGTTGGAAAGTATTTTTTAAACGCTTATATAATAATAATAATAAGACTAATAATTCGTCACGGTAAACATTAGACTAAAATCTAGTCGTAATAATACTAGGTTTCGTCGAAGGAAATTATTTTAAAGTAAACGAAGCGTTGTCCGAGTACCGAGTCACCACCTTCTCAGGTGAGTGCATAGTTACTTTCATCTTACACATAGATATGAAGTATTTTATATAAATTATGTGTTATGTGTGCATATTATCCGAATACTTACCGTCTACGCTGGATGAACGATTTTATACATGTTTTAAATGATTTAAATTGTATATGTATTTTATATCTACGATAATGTTGGGGTAAAACATGGGTAGATGTAATAGATAGAATATGAGTTTGATGATGAGTTGAGAGGTGTTATAGACCACGAGGTGAGGGTGAGAGGTGAACGATATGAGAAGCCTTTTCCCAAGCGATGGCCCCGTCATTCAGCAGAGCATGGATGACAACCACGGACTATTCTAGACAGTCCAGTGGAACACTAGTAGGCTCGCAACTTGTAGGTGTTGTGAACGATGTGTTCACCTGGTGTACTCTAAACCTTGGCGACCATGATGACTTGGTGGCTAAACCTTGGCGATCATACAGACTTGATGCCTAAACCCTGGCGACTATGTAGACTTAGTGCCCGTTGTGTAAACCTTGGCGATCATGCAGACTTGATGCCTAACCCCTGGCGACTATGCAGACATAGTGCATGTTTTGTAAACCGTGGCAACGATGGACTTCATGCCGATTCCTTAGGATGATCCTTAGGAACAAATGAATGAGGAATAGCTGATTCTTTGGGTAGATCCTTAAGAATAAAGAAGATAATGAGGATGGGTAATTAGGTTAATTGCTTAATTGTTTAAACACAATAATTATATTATTGTGGGTTGAAAACCCTATGTACTCACTGGGTTTCCCAACCTGACCCACTCAATTTATTTATATCACAGGTGTTGTTATGAAGTCACATTACACTGAGAGATGAAGGAGATATAAATCAATAGTGATAATGAATGTAAGTTTTGTTTATGCTTATGTTTCTGTATTGACGATGACATCCCAAACATTTTAAAATGAATAAAATTACTTTTCTTCGGAAATGCTTTGATAATGTGTTTATCATGTTTTACTGGGAACAAATTCCGCAACATTTTTTATTAAAATAGGTACTCTAATTTTCATAATGCATAAACAAAATTGGTCTTTTCTGGCCATGAAAATGGGGATGTCACATAAATCAATTTCATGCAATTAACTGTAGTTTAACTACATAATAATGAGACAAGGCAATAAAGATAGAAACTTTAATAGGCTAGGTTTAGATTTATCAAACAATATTAAAAGCTAAAACTAACCTCATCAATCCATCAAACAAAGTATGAACACATAGTAATTAAGATTTCATTTAATCTAAACAAAAATAAGGGATTTTAGCCCATAACTACAGCTGAAAAACACATAAACAAAAGGTAAATCAAGCTAAACATCATTAAACTAAGCAAACTGAATGTGTAGATGCGAATCCTTGCTCCAATCTGTTTATCCTTTAATCTATATTCAAATTATGCCCTCCAAGGGTTCTTAGAAGGGTTTTTACCCATGAATAATCGTGGCCCTAAGGCCTCCCTGTTAGATGCCAATTTTTGCATCTTTTAGGGTAGTTTTTATTATAATTTTAACATCATAATTTGTACATTTTAGTGTCATTTATTTAAATAATGTTCAACTCATGTCTTTCATTAGAATTCTCGTACTGCTCATGTTTTTATGTCAATTTCAGATAGTTCGAGTGGAGCAGTGCTTTGGGAGAAGTTGGATGTGCATTTGGAGCTTAAAATAGAGCTTGGAACTTATGGAGTATGTTGCGGAATGTTTGGAAGATGCTTTGGTCAAGAAACATTCGATCGAATTGATCACAAGAAGATAGAATATGCAATCTAAAGTTAAAGGATGTTGCTGGGAGCTTTGACTGCCTGTCAGTATTTTGACCATGTCTTGAGAATGGTAACTCCGATTAACACGATTCAAAACGATCTGAAAACTAGACGAAATTCCAGACGTCTTAGGCATGACATGCAATCACAGGTTGCCTTTGAGATCACATGGGGCCTTTTTGAGATCGCATGTTTGGTCGCAACATGTCTTTGACGTTTATTTTGTGTAAATGCGATCGAACAATGGCCAAAAAAGTGTCAAAATAGCATCCTACTTCATTAAAAAGGCACGAGACGCATTTTCTTCAAAACCTGCGATCGCGTACGCGTCGTTTTTGCTATTGGACGTATAAATAGCCCTTGATAGCATTCAAGTAACCTAAGTTGGCGATTCTGGAGGTACCAGAAGATGAAAATACGATTTTGGAGGCTTTTCTTCTCTGATTTCAAAGATTTCTGATGATCTGAAGACTGTGGATCATCTCCTTCAAGTAGATTAGTAAGATTAGTTGTTTGACGTCTCTTTTCATTTGGTTTGATCATATTTTAGCCATGTTTGGCTAAACCTGAGTTTTTAGTTCTGCAAAGACAAGTACTTTTCATGTGATTGATCATTAGATCTGGTTTTTGTTTTGTGTTTCTATCTAGATTCTTTAGTTTTGTTCTTAATGAATGTTTGATTTTGATTCTTATTAGTGTGATAACCTAGCTAGGGTAGTTTCTATCTAGATTCTTTAGTTTTCTTCTTAATATGAAAGTATTGAGACTGTTGTCTAGGTAGTAATTTCATTGGAGCTTCCTCGTTGTGAAATCTGATCATGTGAACAAAAAGAAGAGTGAAGTACTTTAGTTTAAGTTTATTTTTTCTTTTATTCTAAATTTATTTAGGTCATCTACATCTTTCCATTTGTTTATAATGTTTTATTTTCTTCTTACTTGAGGGCAAGTACGGTTTAAGCTTGGGGAGATTTGTTAGATGCCATTTTTCGCATCTTTTAGGGTAGTTTTTATTATCATTTTAACATCATATTTTGTACATTTTCATGTCATTTATTTAAATAATGCTCAGCTCATGTCTTTCGTTAGAATTCCCGTATTGCTCATGTTTTTATGTCAATTTTAGATAGTTCGAGTGGAGCAATGCTTGGGGAGCAGTTGGATGTGCGTTTGGAGCTTAAAAGGGAGCTTGGAACTTATGGAATATGTTGTGGAATGTTTGGAAGATGATTTGGCTAAGAAACATTCAATCGAATTGATCACACGAAGATAGAACATGCAATCTAAAGTTAAAGGATGTTGTTGGCAGCTTTGACCCCCTGTCTGTATTTTGACCATATCTTGAGAACCGTAACTCCGATTGATGCAATTCAAGATGATATGAAAAGTAGACGAAATTTCGGACGTCATAGGAACAACATGCAATCAAAGGTTGTCTTTATGAGATCACATGGGGCCTTTTGCGATCGCAGGTTTGGTCGCAACTTGTCTTCGAGGTTTTTTTCTGCCAAAAGTTCATCAGAGAGTGAAAACTCAATACCTGCGATCGCCGGTTGTGTACATGCGATTGAAGGTTGGCCAAAGGTGTTAGAATAGCATCCTACTTCATTAAAAAGGCACGAGATGCGTTTTCTTCAAAACCTTCGATCGCATGCGCATCGTTTTTGCTGTTGGACGTATAAGTAGACCCTGATAGCGTTCCATTAACCTAAGTTGGCGATTCTAGAGGTACCAGATGACGAAAATACGATTTTGGAGGCTTTTCGTCTCCAATTTCAAAGATTTCTGATGATCTGAAGATTGTGGATCATCTCCTTCAAGTAGATTAGTAAGATTAGTTGTTTGACGTCTCTTTTCATTTGGTTTGATCATATTTTAGCCATGTCTGGCTAAACCTGAGTTTTCAGTTCTGCAAAGACAAGTACTTTTCATGTGATTGATCATTAGATCTGGTTTTTGTTTTGTGTTTCTATCTAGATTCTTTAGTTTTGTTCTTAATGAATGTTTGATTTTGATTCTTATTAGTGTGATAACCTAGTTAGGGTTTTATCATTCCAGTTAATTAGTTATAGAATGCCTAATTGTTCTTATAAATTGGTAATAAATAACAAGTAATAAATCGGTTCCGTGTTTGAGATTTGACTTTATTATAAACATGAAAAATCATACCTTTACGCTTCCGAGCTTGTGAGAAGTATTGGGTATTGCTGGGAATTTACAAAGAACTTAATTCCGATCTTAATTAAGAGCTTGTTTGATTAGACAGTAAAAAGTTAGGGTTAATTGAAGAGCTTGTTTTGGTTAACTAAATAAGGTAAAAGAGAATTTACTTGACCTTGTTAGTTTCTCTCAGTACCAGCTTAGATAGAACACGTTTCAACTAACCAGGTCGATGTTGATTGCATGATTAGGAGAGTTGCAGCAGAGTTGAAACCGCTTTTATTATTGATTTACATTTAAATTTAATATCACTGCATTTTTTGTTTTTAGTTTACAATTAAAACCCCTTTTATAATTTCTATTTTGACTAGATGTGCCTGATGCAAAAAGGCATTAACATTTAGGTTGTGTCCCTGAGGATTCGACCCTGCTTCCCTGTGCTATATTTTTAGTGCAACAAGCAGTGATAATTTACTTGTTTAATACATGCGCGACAGCGTGTTAATAAATTGGCGTTGTTGTCGGGGACACGGTACTGCTAATTGTTTTGTGCCAAAATCTTTAGGTACGGGTAATCTAATCTTCAGGCATGGTCGAGCCAACAACCTTAAAAAAGGGCGGCTTTCCGGGAGGCAACCCGATGAGTATTTTTTAGTTTTTATGTTATCAATAAAGAGATGGTCGCAGTTCCAAGCAAGGTTGGGGAAATTGGAGGATCTTCAGAGTTGCTGAAATTCAGATGTTTCGCCACATCTTCGTTAAAAATAGAGATTCTGCAAACTTATCAGGTACATTCTTTCCTATCTGCACCTTTTTGCTTTTATTTTCTTTATTGAGTTGTTTATTCCTCTCTGAGCATTGAGGAGAATGCATCATTTTAACCTTGTTGGTGGGGGGGGGGGGGGGGGGTTAGTATAAAAATTTTGCATTTTTGTTAAAAAAATTTATTGTTTTCAGTTTTTCATTTAAATTTATCGAATTTTGTTTTTTCTGTTTGCATTTTATTCTATTCTATTTGCACATAAAAATTCGAAAATCCAAAAAAAAAAAATTATTTTCTGTTTTTTTTTCTTCATTCATAATAAAAAAACCCAAAAAGATTTTATTTCTAGTTATTTTTATTTTTATTTTCTACAATTCCAAAAAAAAATCTTACAAATCTTAAAAAAAAAAATTACATGAGACGATGATTTTTTTAAAATTTGATAGCTCTATTAAGATGAAGTGTGATACTTACTGAAAATAACAGTCTCATTACAATCAATTTTAAGAATTATTTTTTCAAATGCTTTAAATGTTTTCAATATGAACCAACATAAGAGTCAAATAATTTTCACAATGGAAGTGTGGGATGGAAAAACGAACAGTGTTTTGAATATATTTTCCTTAAATGCCTTAAAAAGAACCTAGATTGGATAACCCTTATCATTCCTTGAAGTACTGAACCCTATAGTTTCTACGACTTTTGCGGTTGGGAGGGAACTCTTGTTATACCCACAAAATAGTTATCATTTTTGAAGTATTAAAAATATGGTAGGCCTCAAAGTAAAATCCGCGCCTAGTCAATATATGGTACATCAAGAAACTTGAAGAAATCTGCAATTCAAAGTCAAATCCAAGTCAAATTCAAGTCAAAATCAAGAAGCAAGCAAGTTAAATATGAAGAGTTGATCAAGACGAAGAATATGTGTGGCATAATGAGATTGATCCCTCGATAGTGGAATCATAGCGGTAAGCTTGGATTTTATGTCCATAATGGAGCTCACCGCGTTTGCTGGAGGAGTTCGGAAAAAAAGGAAGGGTTGGTCAAGATAAGTTTTATAAAAGAATTTTCATGAAATTATTTTTTAAAAAAATACACTGGTTACACAAATTTAATTCAATGTATAAATTATTTGCTTAAGCTTCGTTTAATTTATTAAATATAATTATGAATCGTTAATATGAAAGTATTAAGACTCTTGTCTAGGTAGTAATTTCATTGGAGCTTCCTCGTTGTGAAATCTGATCATGTGAACAAAAAGAAGAGCGAAGTACTTTAGTTTAAGTTTATTTTTTCTTTTATTCTAAATTTATTTAGGTCATCTACATCTTTCCATTTGTTTATAATGTTTTATTTTCTTCTTACTTGAGGGCAAGTACGGTTTAAGCTTGGGGAGATTTGTTAGATGCCATTTTTTGCATCTTTTAGGGTAGTTTTTATTATCATTTTAACATCATATTTTGTACATTTTAATGTCATTTATTTAAATAATGCTCAGCTCATGTCTTTCGTTAGAATTCCCGTACTGCTCATGTTTTTATGTCAATTTTAGATAGTTCGAGTGGAGCAATGCTTGGGGAGCAGTTGGATGTGCGTTTGGAGCTTAAAAGGGAGCTTGGAACTTATGGAATATGTTGTGGAATGTTTGGAAGATGATTTGGCTAAGCAACATTCAATCGAATTGATCACACGAAGATAGAACATGCAATCTAAAGTTAAAGGATGTTGTTGGCAACTTTGACCCCCTGTCTGTATTTTGACCATATCTTGAGAACCGTAACTCCGATTGATGCAATTCAAGATGATATGAAAAGTAGACGAAATTTCGGACGTCATAGGAACAACATGCAATCGAAGGTTGTCTTTATGAGATCACATGGGGCCTTTTGCGATCGCAGGTTTGGTCGCAACTTGTCTTCGAGGTTTTTTTGTGCCAAAAGTTCATCAGGGAGTGAAAAATAAATACCTGCGATCGCCGGTTGTGTACATGCAATTGAAGGTTGGCCAAAAGTGTCAGAATGGCATCCTACTTCATTAAAAAGGCACGAGACGCGTTTTCTTCAAAACCTTCGATCGCATGCGCATCGTTTTTGCTGTTGGACGTATAAGTAGACCCTGATAGCGTTCCATTAACCTAAGTTGGCGATTCTAGAGGTACCAGATGACGAAAATACGATTTTGGAAGGTTTTCTTCTCCAATTTCAAAGATTTCTGATGATCTGAAGACTGTGGATCATCTCCTTCAAGTAGATTAGTAAGATTAGTTGTTTGACGTCTCTTTTCATTTGGTTTGATCATATTTTAGCCATGTCTGGCTAAACCTGAGTTTTCAGTTCTGCAAAGACAAGTAGTTTTCATGTGATTGATCATTAGATCTGGTTTTTGTTTTGTGTTTCTATCTAGATTCTTTAGTTTTGTTCTTAATGAATGTTTGATTTTGATTCTTATTAATGTGATAACCTAGTTAGGGTTTTATCATTCCAGTTAATTAGTTATAGAATGCATAATTGTTCTTATAAATTGGTAATAAATAACAAGTAATAAATCGGTTCCGTGTTTGAGATTTGACTTTATTATAAACATGAAAAATCATACCTTTACGCTTCCGAGCTTGTGAGAAGTATTGGGTATTGCTGGGAATTTACAAAGAACTTAATGCAACTTTTCCGATCTTAATTAAGAGCTTGTTTGATTAGACAGTAAAAAGTTAGGGTTAATTGAAGAGCTTGTTTTGGTTAACTAAATAAGGTAAAAGAGAATTTACTTGACCTTGTTAGTTTTTCTCAGTACCAGCTTAGATAGAACACGTTTCAACTAACCAGGTCGATGTTGATTGCATGATTAGGAGAGTCGCAGCAGAGCTGAAACCGCTTCTATTATTGATTTACATTTAAATTTAATATCACTGCATTTTTTGTTTTTAGTTTACAATTAAAACCCTTTTTATAATTTCTGTTTTGACTAGATGTACCTGATACAAAAAGGCATTAACATTTAGGCTGTGTCCATGAGGATTCGACCCTGCTTCCATGTGCTATACTTTTAGTGCAACAAGCAGTGATAATTTACTTGTTTAATACGTACGCGACAGCGTGTTATCACTCCCCCTCTTGAAATTGATTTAATGTTCTGATATATCTACCTTCCAAAAATTTGACCATTGTTAACGTATCCCTCAGGAAAAACGTTAAAAAAGTAGAAGTCAAACTAGTGTCAAGCTTGACCTGGTTAAAATCTGGTCATATCCAGTCTGAGGCCAAGGGCGGGCTTCCGCTAACGTGGATTCACTGGTATGGCGGTTAAGGGGCAGAACTGTGCCTTGATCTCTTCTCCCCAGAAGAAATACCCCGACAAGCGAGAAGCCAACAAGAGAGGTCCACTTGCCCATATGATGACAGCCATGATCATCATTATATCGAATATAGAGAAAGATGTGATGGAGGATCCTTAAATACGGATCCGCCATGTCACGTCTCATGAAGGAAGGCTCAACAGAATCAGTTAGGAGTCACGTGCCTCCTAATCAGGTATAAAGGAACCCTTCTTCCTCATGGATAAAGGGACAAGACTTTTTTTTCTCTCAGAATTACCCTATCTTCTCTAAGAATCAATTCTAACTTGATCGTCAGAGCTTCGTCATGAGAACCTTTCCCAGACGTCGTCTAACAATCATCTTTTTCTTTTGTACCGTGATATCGGGAGAAAGAACCAGCATGACTCTCACCCTTAATCTCAATCCAACAATCTCCAAATAGCAAAACAACCACCATGACGTGGTTGAAGGGCACCACGTCATGTCCTGCATGAATATCCTATATTCTCCAAGTCAGCTCATTGGTCGAGAATCTTCCATTCGTCATGTCATGGTGGATGATCACCAAATCGTGGTCTTCTATCTTCAAGCCTTATTTGTCTTCATTTTCCTCAACTCATATTTTTGTGCTTCCAAATCCTCATTTGCTTCCTTTTCATCCTGAGCCTGTCTTTGCTACTACAAAATAGATTTCAAACATAATAAGTACCTCATGTCTCAAAATAAACATAACCCAAGCTAAAAGTATTAGAAATATGTAAAAAATACATGACTAAATATGCACATATCACCTACCCGGCACAATTATTATTGATTATTTTATTTTTATCGGATTCACTTAATTGGGAAACCACATTATTTCATGCTCTAGACTCAGCCACTGTGTAGAATATTTTATGGTTTCAACATAAAAAAGTTAGACCCAATGATCTTTATAAAGCTCCACAAATCCTAATGTATAACATTTTAAAAAATAAGTTTTTTAGAAGCAAAACGTTACGTCATCCACTAGGGTTGAAGTGTTAGTGGTACTAGAGTGGGGGAAACCATGCGTAGGGTGTGGTGTTATGCATATTAGATGAGGATAAAAAGACAAATCTGAGCAGGGTGGCTTACGAAGAAAATTAATTATAATAGCATATCTAATGGTTAACCCCTATAATAACTTAAACTTATTGTCACATCATTCTTTATTAATTTTTGTGACAACCCTATATTTTCCAAAAGCAGTGTAACACTCAAAAGACGAATACAACGAAAACTATTTAGAATCAACGAAATTAACCTCAAAAATAAAGTGTTCAAATATCTAAATTAGGATGCATCAAATGTTAGATATCATGCCAAGGTTCCAAAAACATAAAGAACGTTCAAAACCGAGTTATATTGAAGAAATTATAACCACTAGTATATTTACGACACACCGTTAAAACATTATTTAAACGTAAAAAGTGAAATTACAATAAAATGCATTTTAGCCTTAAGTATCTAAACAAAAGTTGTAAATTTCGTTAAGCTGTAAACATACTTAAAAAGATCGCCCAAATTGGACCTCGTATGGAGAAGTTAAGAATTTTCTAAGTTTCGTAACAGTAGTAAAGGACTAAAAACTCAAATTGAAGATCGAGCGTTATTTAGCTATCGCAACCTAAATGAAAGTTGAAGGCCTCCACAATAGGAGTAAAATGATAAAAAGACAAACACAAACCGATGTCGAATAAAGAAGCTATGAATTTTTAACGAACTTTAGCAGTCCCAGCCTATTAAAAACATATCATTAAAAATGAAGTCAAAACTAGCCGCCGGAGTCTAAATGAAAGTTGTAGAGCATAATCTCACCTACGCGGGATTACGCCCAACGTAATGTAGAGGTACGCCCAGCGTACTCAGGGGCAGGGTCGAGTCCCATCAGCTGCAGCTCTACGCCTAGCTAGACTCGAGTTGTAAGCCGTGACACAAAGTTATGCCCAGCGTAACCAAAGTAGGCCTAGCGTAACGCATACGCCCAGCGTACTCCGGTGGTACGCCCAGCGTACGCGGCCTTCCAACACTATAAATAGAAGGTATGAGCTACGGATTTTGGCAAACCTTCTCAAAACTCCCAATCACTCTCACATACTTTCAAGCACCAGAAGCTGTCCCGACGCCCTCGGATTCCGCACCTGAGCCCCGACGAAGGTTCTACGCTACCGAGATCCCTGAAGAGCTCGAAGACGCAGCTTTCCGTGGTGGAAGTTCTGTTCGACTCTAGCCCCACTCTCTTTCAACCAAACAAGTGAGTTCATACCCCTACCTTTCAAATCTTTTCATGTTTTAGGGGCGGGGGGGGGGGGGGGGGAATACAAGTACAACACAAGTAAAAGTATCGTTTTATAAACATAAATGTAACATCTATTTTATTGATTATCGATACCACAACATACTTTACGTATAAAGGGCCAGGATATCATCAAGTTATCATCAAGTTACTTTACCACAGCAAGTTATTCATACATTCTTACGTACACATCTTGAAAAACGAAATACTTTCAAACAAAATACAGTAAAGTTTTTCTTATCGTAAATCTATTTATACTAAGTGATGTGAGATATTCAAACTTCAACGTACTCTTATGTATGCATTTTAAGTCCTGTGTTAAATACCAAAATCTCTTGGAGGGAGAGCGTAATACTTGTGTATAGATCTATACGGGATTGAGAACCCCGCACCTAAACTGTTAGCTACAGTTAGACCGGCAGGTCTGGGGTGACAAATGTCATAACACTACAACACCTGAAGAATGTTGTTACAGGCAGCCAGTGTCAATAGTATGGTTATAAAACTCACATAAAAGTATAAAAACAAGTTTGATTTACAAGATTCATATATGCATTCAGTTTTCTACATTAATTTGAGCACCAAGTTCATCTTTATCATTCAAGTACGTAAATGCTGACGCACTTCAACTCTGGGATCTTTTCAAACTATTTATAGAAAATACTGGATTTTCTGAAAAACCTCGTTCATCGATTTGCTACCAAAGGGACATAATTTTCCATACAAAACACTTATGAACTCACCAACTTAATTGTTGACACTTTTTCGAAACCACTTGTATTTCTCAGGGAATCAGTAATACAGGTAACCACCAGCTTTTGAAGAAGGAACGCTAAAGACGTTTATTATTAAACATTTACATCATCATATTGTAATATTCTTTTGGAAATATGTATAACGCAACAATATACGTTTTTATTATATATGATGGTTGTGTTACTTTATTTACAATATTCAATTGTTATGATACTACGTGAAGTCATCCACCCCCGAATGTTTCCGCCATTCTGGTTTGGGGGTGTGACAGATTGGTATCAGAGCATTGTTTATAGTGAACTAAGTATATCGAACCACATAAGATATACAAACTATAAATGCAACGGGAACCAAAAACCCTGTGACAAAACATTTTCATAAAAATATTTTCTTTTAAATATATACATTTTTACTCGCATGTATCAGTCTCATATCATGACAAGTTTTCTAAAAAGTATTAAGGCAAGTTGTGACACTACGATTGGGCCTCGGGGTATGTAATCAAATCAAGAATAACTATAGCCTGATCAACTATATTTATCCTGGATTTGACCAATGTACGTCGAGGAATGGTCGTAGTGGACAACAAGCCAAAAACTTACCAATTACAAATTATTTTAGATTCGCCAATTTGAAATACTATAGGAGTATTGTTATAAATAATAGTACAATGAAAAACTTGCACTCCGTAAGATATAGTTAAACATATGATGTCGTTAAATAGAAATTTCTTTTCTTATAAAATTCTCATACCTCTATCCTAGTATAGACAAATGCCCGGATTCCATTTACCGGGAGATCCCTACTACCCAAACCAAGGAAACGGCGGCTGGATAGAAGAAGACCTGTAGGAAGACCCGGAGGAATTCGAAGATAAAGTCGAAGAAGAATTCGAAGTCGAAGTCGGAGAGGAGTTCGAATTCGACGAGGAGGTCGAGGAAATTATTAGTGGAACAGACTCCGAGCCGAAAGTGATCGACCCTCCCGCTCCTCATCCTCCCGAAGTCAGACCATAGCAACCAGGACCCATCCCCATCTGGGGAGGCCATCTCTACTACTGGAGCCGCCAACTAGGTGTACGCCCTCCTTTCGGCATGTGTCGAGATTTTTACAATGTCAGTAGGGGAGGCTCAGCTGATCGGGCACTTCCTGTTATTGTGGGCACTATAGCTACCCAGAACTACCATGCGGACAAGCAAGCAGCCAGAGTTCGCGAGATCAATGCTGCTACTCAGGGTAACGCCGCAGACATCCTTCGTCTGGAAGGACTACACGAAAATACCCAAATCTACATTGGGACACTTCAGAATCAAATGGTGACAGCACTAGCAGAAATAAGAGAGATGAAGGAACAAGAAGCAGATCTTGAAAGGCACCTGATGGGGGTCAAGCAGTCGGATGCCTAATCTAGCTCCAAACGTACAACACGCCGCAAGTAGAACTTGCTCAACTCCAACAATTTTGATATAGAATAGGACCTCGGATAAAGTTTTTCTCTTATTTCCTTTGTATCTGTAATCGGAGACCTCTAGATAGGTCAAATTTTCCTAAACATGAAGCATAATGTAACACACCTTAGGTGTGACATATATATAAATATGAAGTACTTCTTTATATACCTTTCGAAACTTATGGGATTAACTAAATTGTTGTACCTACATTGAAACCATAAACTAAAGTCAAAACAAATTACAAAATACAACTAACCCTCTAGCACGATTGTCAAAACGTTAGAAACTTATAGTATTCATTCTTATTTTCGCTACCAGAACATGCCTCCTCGTAGATCAGCACGCAGAAACTCAACTCCAGCACCACCTCCACCGCCCCCTCCAACTATGGATGCAGCTATGTTCCAAACTGCTTTAACAGCCGCTGTAACGGCAGCAACGGCTCAAATGAGCAATAACGGGTTAGGAGGAGGAATAAACAGCTTTACAAATGGCCAAAACCAAGGCCGTTCCGGAGTATGCACTTACAAGGACTTTACAAACGGAAAACCTATTCCCTTTTATGGGACTGGGGGAGTATTGGCTCTATCCCAATGGATAGAGAAACGAAAGTTGTATTCGAAATTTGCGCATGCCCTGAAGAAAGCAAAGTAAAATTTGCTGCTTTTACTTTCTCTGAACGCGCCTTGACATGGTGGAACGGCCACGTCAAGACACTAACCCTAGTGGTGGCGAACTCCATGGGTTGGGAAAACCTGAAACGAATGCTCCTACGAGAGTACTACCCAAGAGGCGAGATTTAGAAGCTCGAACAGGAACTGTGGGGCCTTTCGATGGTAGGCTCGGACATCGCAGGCTACACCAACATATTTAGTTATTTGATAACACTTTGCCCAGGAATGTTGATCCTAGAAAGCGAAAAGGTGGAGAGGTACATCTGGGGACTCTCACCCCAACTTCGAGGAAGTGTGTTAGCTTCCAAACCCATGACTTTTGACAGCGCCAAGGAACTGGCGCAATTTCTCGTTGATCATGGTGTTTGTCAAGGAGTCACGACTATCGTGGCTGAACCAACCAAAGGTAACAACAACAACGATAACAATGCCAACAACAACAGTAAGAAGAAATTCTGGAACAAGAGAAAGGGGCAAACTTCGCAAGAACCTTCAAAGAAACAAATAGCGGCGGTTCATGTTGCTACTGCTCCCACACAACTCCTGCTACCCCTGCGCCAACAAAACAATATGCGGGGAACCTGCCCAAGTGCAGCAAATGCAACTACCATCACCACGGTAATTGCATGAGATACACTGTAAGAACTGCGACACGAAAGGGCACACAACCCGTTTCTGCAAGGCACGAGCGCGAACGGTCACTCAAGTTCCTGGTACTGGGATAAGCCAGGCATGTTATGGGTGTGGAGAAACTAGACACTTCAAGAGGGACTGCCCCAAGACAAGGAATGTTGGCGGTGTTGGGAGAGTGTTGGCGATAGGCCAAAATGATGCAATAGCCAACCCAACAGTGGTTACGGGTACGTTTCTCCTCGACAACATTTATGCATGCATACTCTTTGACTGCGGTGCGGAGAGAAGTTTTGTGAGTCATAAATTCAAACACCTACTTAGTCAAAAACCCCAACCACTTAATAAAATATTCACTATAGAAATGGCAAACGGTAAAACGGAAAGCGCAAGCGATATGTACATAGGATGCACATTAAATTTAAACGAGCACTTGTTTCAAATCGATCTTATGCTCATTTCAATAAGAAGTTTCGATGTCATCATCGGTATGGACTGGTTAAGCCTTCACCATGCCGATATACTTTGTCACGAAAGGGCCGTTCGCCTCAATCTACCCAACGGCAAAACTCTTGTCATATATGGAGACAAACCTAGTTCAAACCTGCAAATCATCTCCTGTGTTAAAGCACAAAAATATCTTCGCAAGGAATACCATACCTTTCTAGCCCACGTAGTAGACTAGAAACAAGAACCAAAGAACATTAAATACATTCCGGAAGTCTGCAACTTCCCAGATATTTTCCCAGAAGATCTTCCAGGAATCCCACCAGAACGCCAAGTCGAGTTCAGAATCGACTTAATCCCCGGAGCTACTCTAGTAGCAAAGTCGCCCTACCGTTAAGCCCCAGCCGAGATGTAGGAACTGTCCAGTCAATTAAACGAGCTGCTAAGCAAGGGCTTCATCAGACCGAGCTTCTCACCATGGGGAGCACTGGTCCTATTCGTGAAAAAGAAGGACGAATCTTTTCGCATGTGCATCGATTACCGGGAGCTGAACAAACTCACGATCAAGAACCGATATCCTCTACCGCGCATAGACGATCTGTTCGACCAACTGCAGGGAGCAAGCTACTTCTTAAAGATCGATCTAAGATCTGGTTATCACCAACTGCGAGTGCTGGATGGAGACATCCCCAAAACGGCCTTCCGAACACGCTATGGTCACTACGAGTTTGTAGTGATGCCCTTCGGGTTGACAAATGCTCCAGCAGTGTTCATGGACTTGATGAACCGAGTATGTCGTCCCTTCCTGGATAAATTCGTGATCGTGTTCATAGATGATATACTCGTCTATTCAAGAAGCCAGGAGGAACATAGCCAACACCTCCACCAAGTTTTGGAAACATTGAGGGTAGAGAAGCTTTACGCAAAATTTTCAAAGTGCGAATTTTGGATTCGGGAAGTGGATTTCCTAGGGCATGTAGTAAGCAAGGAGGGGATACACGTGGATCCTTCAATGATCAGGGCAATAGAGAGTTGGACGACTCCAAGAACCCCTACAGAAATCAGGAAATTTTTGGGACTCGCCGGGTATTACCGAAGGTTCATACAAAACTTCTCCAAGATTGCCAAGCCACTCACCACCCTAACTCAGAAGAGTGTGGCCTTCGACTGGGGAGAAAAACAAGACACCACGTTTCAAACGCTAAAGCGAGCCTTATGTAGTGCGCCCATCCTAACCTTGCCAGAAGGAACGGAGGACTTCGTGGTCTATTGCGATGCATCAAACCAAGGACTCGAGTGTGTCCTGATGCAACGAGGGAAGGTCATCGCCTACGCCTCAAGGCAACTACAGACGCACGAAGTGAACTACACAACACACGATCTTGAGCTAGGAGCAGTCGTCTTCTCTCTAAAGATATGGAGGCACTACCTCTACGGCACGAAATGTACGATCTTCACCGACTATAAAAGCCTCCAACATATCCTCAACTAGATAGAACTCAACATGAGACAAAGACGGTGGGTAGAACTACTAAATGATTATGAATGCGAGATTCGATATCATCCCGAAAAGGCTAACGTGGTGGCCGATGCACTCAGTCGGAAGGAATACTCGGGCCGCAGAGTGAAGTCTTTAACCATGACAATCCATTCAGACCTGTCCACACAAATCAAGGAAGCCCAAATAGAAGCTTTAACATCTGAAAATGTGACAGGGAAATCCTTAAATGGAATGGATAAGAAGCTTGAAGTCAAGAATGATGGAATTCATTACTTTATGGATCGAATCTGGACGCCGAGGCTTGGCGGATTCAGAGAAGTCGTCATGAACGAAGCACATAAGACACGATACTCTATACATCCCGGCTCCGATAAGATGTATCTCGACCTCAAGAAATTGTACTGGTGGCCGAACATGAAAGCTGAAATTGCTACCTACGTGAGTAAATGTCTGGCGTGCGCCAAGGTCAAGGTAGAATACCAAAAGCCCTCAGGATTGTTGCAACAACCAGAAATACCCGAATGGAAGTGGGAACGTGTAACCACGGATTTCAAAACCAAACTACCCAAGACGGCAAGCGAAATCGACACTATCTGGGTGAGCGTCGACAGGTTAACTAAATCAGCGCACTTCCTACCGATCAGAGAGATGGATAAATTGGAGAAGCTAACTAGGACATACCTCCGAGAAATTGTGCGACTGCATGGTGTGCCCATATCCATTATCTCGGACCGAGATAGTAGATTCACCTCAAGGTTTTGGCAGTCACTACAAAAAGCTCTAGGAACAAGACTAGACATAAGTACCGCTTATCACCCACAAACCGACGGCCAGAGTGAGAGAACCATACAAACTCTAGAAGATATGTTGAGATCTTGCGTAATCGATTTTGGCAAAGCATAGGACACCCATCTACCCTTGGTCGAGTTCTCGTACAACAATAGCTACCACACAAGTATCAAGGCTGCCCTGTTTGAAGCCCTCTACGGCCGTAAGTGCAGGTCACCTCTGTGCTGGGCCGAAGTGGGGGACACATAACTAGCAAAAGGACAAGCAACAGACAACACGCTCACTGGACCAGGAATCATAAGGGAAACTACGGAGAAGATTGTTCAGATCCGAGAACGTTTGAAAGCATCAAGGGACAGACAAAAGAGTTACGCGGATAAAAGACGGAAACCCTTAGAATTCCAGGTTGGAGATCGAGTCCTACTAAAAGTCTCGCCCTAGAAGGGGTTAATACGCTTCGGAAAGCATGGGAAATTGAACCCAACATACATCGGACCATTCGAGATCCTTGCCAGGATCGGTCCAGTGGCGTATAAACTTCGACTACCTCAGGAGCTCCACAACGTACACCCTACCTTTCACGTATCAAACCTAAAAAAGTGCTTGTCTGATGAGACCCTCGTCATCCCTCTAGACGAAATTGCAATAAATGAGAATTTCCAACTCGTAGAAGAACCAGTAGAAATCATGGATCGAGAAATAAAAAGGACCAAAAAAAGCCGCATACCGATTGTAAAGGTCCGATGGAACGCCAAGCGAGGACCTGAATACACCTAGGAACGTGAGGATCAGATGAAACAAAAGTACCCGCATCTTTTTCCTAACCTGCAAACTCTATCTTAGATTAAATTTCGGGACGAAATTCCCCTAACGGGGGGATGATGTGACAACCCTATATTTTCCAAAAACAGTGTAACACTCAAAAGACGAATACAACGAAAACTATTTAGAATCAACGAAATTAACCTCAAAAATAAAGTGTTCAAATATCTAAATTGGGATGCATCAAAGGTTAAATATCGTGCCAAGGTTTCCAAAAACATAAAGAACGTTCAAAACCGGGTTATATTGAAGAAATTATAACCACTCGTATATTTACGACATACCGTTAAAACATTATTTAAACGTAACAAGTGAAATTATAATAAAATGCATTTTAGCCTTAAGTATCTAAACAAAAGTTGTAAAGTTCGTTAAACTGTAAACATACTTAAAAAGATCGTCCAAATTGGACCTCATATGGAGAAGTTAAGAATTTTCTAAGTTTCGTAACAGTAGTAGAGGGCTAAAAACTCAAATTGAAGATCGAGCGTTATTTAGCTATCGCAACCTAAACGAAAGTTGAAGGCCTCCATAATTGGAGTAAAATGATAAAAAGACAAACGAAAACCGACGTCGAATAAAGAAGCTATGAATTTTTAACGAAGTTTAGCGGTCTCGGCCTATTAAAAACATATCATTAAAAATGAAGTCAAAACTAGCCGAGGGAGTCTAAATGAAAGTTATAGAGCATAATCTCAGCTACGTGTGGATATAAAGAACGTGAAAAACAGAGCCCATACGCGAAACTTACGGAATTTAGAAGACGGAAGCCGGGATTACGCCCAACGTAATGTAGAGGTACGCCCAGCGTACTCAGGGGCAGGGTCGAGTCCCATCGGCTGCAACTCTACGCCTAGCTAGACTCGAGTCGTAAGCCGTGACGCAAAGTTACGCCCAGCGTAACCGAAGTACGCCCAATGTAACGCGTACGCCCAGCGTACTTCGGTGGTACGCCCAGCTTACACGACCTTCCAACACTATAAATAGAAGGTTTGAGCTACGGATTTTGGCACACCTTCTCAAAACTCCCAATCACTCTCACATACTTTCAAGCACCAGAAGCTGTCCTGACGCCCTCGGTTTCTACACCCGTGCCCCGACGAAGGTTCTACGCTACTGAGATCCCCGAAGAGCTCGAAGAAGCAACTTTCCGCGGTGGAAGTTCTGCTCGACTCTAGCCCCACTCTCTTCAAACCAAACAAGTGAGTTCATACCCCTACCTTTCAAATCTTTTCATGTTTTAGGGGGGGGGGGGGGGGGAATACAAGTACAACACAAGTAAAAGTATTGTTTTATTAACATAAATGTAACATCTATTTTATTGATTATCGATACCACAACTTACTTTACGTATAAAGGGCTAGTATAGCATCAAGTTATCATCAAGTTACTTTACCACAGCAAGTTATTCATACATCCTTACGTACACATCTTGAAAAACGAAATACTTTCAAACAAAATACAGTAAATTTTTTCTTATCGTAAATCTATTTATACTAAGTGATGTGAGATATTCAAACTTCAACGTACTCTTATGTATACATTTCAAGTCCTGTATTATATAAGAAAATCTCTTGGAGGGAGAGCGTGATACTTGTGTATAGATCTATACGGGATTGACAACCCCGCACCTAAACTGTTAGCTATAGTTAGACTGGCAGGTCTGGGGTGACAAATGTCATAACACTACAACACCTGAAGAATGTTGTTACAGGCAGTCAGTGTCAATAGTATGGTTATAAAACTCACATAAAAGTATAAAAACAAGTTTGATTTACGAGATCCATATATGCATTCAGCTTTCTACATTAATTTGAGCACCAAGTTCATCTTTATCATTCAAGTACGAAAATACTAATGCACTTCAACTCTAGGATCTTTTCAAACTATTTATAGAAAATATTGGATTTTCTGAAAAACCTCGTTCATCGATTTGCTACCAAAGGGACATACTTTTCCATACAAAACACTTATGAACTCACCAACTTAATTGTTGACACTTTTTCGAAACCACTTGTATTTCTTAGGGAATCAGTAATACAGGTAACCACCAGCTTTTGAAGAAGGAACGCTAAAGACGTTTATTATTAGACATTTACATCATCATATTGTAATATTCTTTTGGAAATATGTATAGCGCAACAATATACGTTTTTATTATATATGATGGTTGTGTTACTTTCTTTACAATATTCAATTGTTATGATACTACGTGAAGTCATCCACCCCCGAATGTCTCCGCCATTCTGGTTTGGGGGTGTGACAATTTTGATCTCGAAATAAATAACTTCTCCAATGGTTAACCTTATCTTAATAGTCTTTTTCTATAAATTTAACTATTTTATGCTCATCTACATAAAATGTTTCATAGAATATCTAATTTAATTAATCCTATTTTAGACACAAATCATTTCTAAATATGAAAAAAATAAAATACAACTATATCTATCCTTTATTTATATACCAAGAATATAAAAATTATTATGTTTTAGTTATAACAATACAATAAAAA
This sequence comes from Lactuca sativa, assembly GCF_002870075.4. NCBI lineage: Eukaryota > Viridiplantae > Streptophyta > Magnoliopsida > Asterales > Asteraceae > Lactuca > Lactuca sativa. The sequence goes on along the minus strand of NC_056624.2, from coordinate 75,027,759 downwards.
TATTGAAAATGTTATAAAATAGTTATAAAGTGAAATATATTTAAAGTGTAAGGGGTTTAAATGTACAATTTACGATATTATATTGACCACTCAATATATATTGTGACAACCCGAGCCTTTTTCCCTTTCCTTTGTCCAAATTCTGTTAATAAAATTTTGATTTCATTAAGTTTCCGTCAAGCTTCTTGGTTTAGAAAAATCATCTAGTTTTATATAATTAAATTGTATATACAATTCGGAACCAAAATCACGCAAAAACCCGAAGTCCTTGAAAAACAAACCAGTTTTCGACCTAGATGAGTCTACGGTCGTAAACCCGTGTACGACCGTACACTCGTTTATAGCCAATGTCGGGTGGACCCCACCACCGACCAACGGCAACCCCTATAAATACGAGACCCAACCCCCTCATTTACACTTTTATGGCCGAACACCCTCTCTTTCTCTCTTTAGACTCTTGACCGCACACCTCGAAAACACTCTCATTCTTCCAAAATTCATCAAGAATCGTTGTTGGGAGATGATTTGGAGCATCGAGGACGCATTTTACATCGAATCTAGCATCCTCATTCTTGAAGTGTACGACTGTACACCCTTCAAACCTTCAAAGGTCGTACACCCTTCAAGAGGCAGTCTACGGCCGTACACGGTTCATGGCCGTACACTCCCTTTCACGACCGTAAACCCCCTTTTATAGCCGAACACACTCCCTCAGTGGTATATTAGACTGAAAACCCGCTTTCCTTGATTCATCAAAAAACTGCCAAGAACCCCAAGGGCTATCGATGCAATTTGGGTGATTGTGGATCGATTGACAAAAAGTGCTCACTTCCTTGCTATCAGTGAGAGTTCTTCCGCAAAGAAGTTGGCAGAAATATATGTGATGGAGGTGGTGTCTCGGCATGGGGTGCCGATTTCGATTGTATCAGATCGAGATGTACGTCTTACTTCCAGGTTCTTGAAGAAGTTTAATGAGGAGTTGGGTACGAGGTTGCATTTTAGCACTGCTTATCACTCTCAGACCGACAGTCAGAGTGAACGGACTATCAAGACACTCGAGGACATGCTTCGGGCATGTGTATTAGACTTCGGAGGAATTTGGGACACGTATCTGCCTTCGGCTAAGTTTTCCTATAACAATAGCCACCATTCGAGCATCAGTATGCCTCCCTTCGAGCTGTTGTATGGAAGGAGGTGTCGGACTCCCATTTGTTGGGGAGAGATAGGACAGTGTGTGATGGGTAGTATGGAGATAGTACTCCAGATAACTGGGCAGATTCAGCAGGTCAGGCAGAGGTTGCTGACAGCCCAGAGTCGCCAGAAGAGCAACACTGTTAGGCGTCACTCAGAGCTCGAGTTTAAGGTTGGTGATTTTGTTCTCCTTAAGGTATCACCTTGGAAAGGTGTGATTCGATTCATGAAGAGAGGTAAGTTGGGACCTCGATATATCGTTCCATTTAGGGTGACAGCTAGGGTGGGCAGAGTAGCTTATTGTTTGGAGCTACCTACCGAGCTGAGTCAGATTCATGATACCTTCCTCGTGTCTAAGTTGAGGAAGTGTATTGCCGATGAGTCAGTAGTGGTTCCATTAGAGGACATTCAGGTGGATGCAAGCCTGAACTATGTTGAGAGGCCGATCGTGATCTAAGATAGGAGAATCAAGGTTCTGAGGAACAAGGAGGTGCCCCTGGTTCAGGTTCAATGGCAGCATCGGAAGGGGTCCGAGCTGACTTAGGAGCCGGAGTTAGAGATGAGGGAGCAGTATCCTGAATTGTTTGCAGAGCGAGACTTCGAGGGCGAAGTCTGATTCTAGTGGGGGAGAATTGTAACATCCGGGATTTCAGGTATTATTTTTATCATTATTTTTGGAGTCTAAGAGAGAGAGAGAGAGAGAGAGACTCGACGAGTTGATGCCTAGACTCGTCGAGTAGGTTCGTGTGGTGATGACTGGATTAATGAGTGGACTCGACGAGTCGGTGGGGGGACTCGACGAGTCCGTACTGGCGACTAAAACCCTAATTTCCTGGGTCTGAGCCCTATTTAAAGGACCTTATAACCCATCATTGCGGCTACCTTCGTCCTTGAGAGCACCAGAGCACCTGAGAGTCCTTGTGAGTGAGAAAAGAGGCCATTGTTCATCATCCTTGTGTGTTTTAACAAGAAGGGAAGAGGAAGGTCAACCTAGGAGAGTTGGGGAGCTTGGATCTACTTTCATTTGGTCAAAGGAAGCTATTTGAGGTATTATTTAGAGCTTATTCTCGTGTTTTTGTTGATATAACCAAATCTAGGGTTTCTTCATACCTTGAATAGCTTGTATTTGGAGTGTGAGAAGTCCCATGGGGAATTGGTACCTAGATTTGGAGCTTAGAAGGTCCAGAGAGTCCCAAATGCTCTCCTTTATGCCTTCCCTTTTGAGTTGTGGACTTAGGTTACCATTTTAGAGGTCATTTCATTAAAAGAAGCCTTGTAGGCGTTGCATGCGTGCCAAGATGTGACCTTTACATGATTATCATGTTTGGGAAGGTCAGATCTATATATTAGAGAGCAGGTCAGACCTCAGAAGGCCATTTGAGTTCGAGCATGGAATGGACTCGCCGAGTCCATGAGCAGACTCGACGAGTTGGACCGGGTTTTCTCGTGACTTACACAGTTGATGACTCGCCGAGTTAGAGGAGTGACTCAGTGAGTCAGAGGGGAGATTCAGGGGACTTGAGTTCACGTCTGAACTCGCCGAGTCACTTCCTGACTCGACGAGTTGGGTCAAGGAGGGTGGTTGTCATTGACCAATGTTGACCAGAGTTGACTTGTGTTGACTTAAGGGCATTAGTCAAATTAAGTCAGGATGTTATTAATTAGAGATGTATTTATGCTATTGGAGGAAGCTAGGTCGGAGGATCGAGCACGAGTGATTATCCGACATCTTCGAGGTGAGTATTCTCACTATGCCTTACCCGATGTGGTGATTATATGTGACCGGAAGGTCTTATGTGTATGATGAAAATGTGATGTATGTTGTATATGTTATATGTTATGATATGAGTATGATGATATGGACTAGAAGGTCAACAGCGTTATGGGATGGAAATCCCCTGAGACACCTGGATCGGAAGATCCCGTAGAGCTATGGCCTGGAAAGGCGTATGTGATGTATGTGGTATTTTGGGGAACTCACTAAGCATTATTGCTTACCGTTTGCATGTCATGTGTTTCAGGTACCAGTGATGATCGCGGGAAGGCGTCGGCATGATCAGTACACACTTATGGTAGAGATGTTTTGAGATTCTGGGGTTTTTGATTTGTACTTATGTTATGTAAAAACAATTGATACACATTTTTTAGAATTGTGATTGGGGTATTTTTATTAATTTAAAATGAAAATTTATTTTGAAATTTCACGGTGGTACAAGTTGGTATCAGAGCCTTGGTTTAAGGGATTCGGATTTACCTTCGGGTGTATTTGAACTCAAACTGAGGATTTGAGAAACATTTTCATAAAAGAAACAAATTTTCCAAAAAGTAAAAGAATTTGAGGAATGTAGAAAGAAGCAGTGTGTGCGATCAGCTAGCGCCCGAATAGTGATTTCCCAAAATACCCTTACATTATGTGTTATGAGATATGATATGATATGTTATGCATGCTAGAGTAGGCTAGGTATTCATGTTAGGACTAGAGTGGCCTAATTTGTGATGCCTTAGCCTAGGAGATTTCTGCTACTAAGAGATGCTTGAGAGCAAGTAGGTAGCAGTGAGGAGCTTATAAGAGGCTTACCTAAGGGTAACCTATGCTAGTGAGATGAAGAGTATTTGTGAGCTGGGATCCTAGGAGGAGGACTTGGGATGAATGTTGATGCGGTGTGGGCAGTAGTATTGGGCCCATACTACCGAAGACACCAGATCAGTGCACAGCCCAAGTAAGAATCCTTAGGGTACTACGGAGCAAGTAGGGTTGAGTAATCGAATGCAAGTATACTCGAGTGAGTCTCTGATATTTTTATTTTGTATTTCAGAGGCATCATGGTTGCGACATGCCACAGACCGAGGACTAGCGAGGGGGTGTGAGCGATGAGGAGCTCTGCCAGATGATTCATGATGAGGTGGCTGCAGCCATCCAAGCTGAGATACCAGAGATGTTCGGGTCTATCAAGACCACGCTAATTGAGACTTTTGATGAGTGGTATACCACTCTTACTAACGCTGTTGTTGCCGCGGCCACCGCAGCCATCGCTACTGACGGGCCACAGAGGGGTGATTCATTGTTGTATCGGGAGTTCAGCAACACGAGGCCACCAGAGTTTGATGGGATGCAGGATCCGATTGCTGCGATGAGATGGATATCTGATATTAAGGGATGCTTCTACACCTTTTCATCTCTAGAGCATTTGAGGGTTCGGTTTGCACTGAACCAGCTTCGCTTGGGAGCGAAGGATTGGTGGAAATTTGTGACAGTGCAGCTTACTTCTGCGGAGATCTCAGCGTTGACCTGGGAGAGGTTCACCACTATGTTCAGAGACGAGTACGTTCCCCCGGTGGAAAGGGAATGCTTGGCCCATGATTTCTTGACCCTCAAGCAGGGTACTGAATTAGTTACTGTGATCACCAGGAAGTTTCATGAGAGGGCGATGTTCTGCCCTGAGCACATGTCGTCTGAGCAAGCACGCATGAGCCGGTACTTGAGCATTCTGAGGAGGGACATTCGGGAGTTCGTATCGAACTCGACATATCAGACATTTGCTGAGCTTTAGGAAAATGCACGGAAGAGGGAGATTGAGTTTGAGACTCAGGCCAGGGAGGAGGCCGAGTCTCAAGGGTTAGATAGGCAGCCGGCATAGTCTCAGCCGGCAGCCAAGTGGGCAAAGCCCGCCGATTCGAGATCTGGAGGCCAGAATGGCCGCACTTGCGGAAAGTGCGACAAGGGACACTATGGAGTTTGTCAATCTGGTGCTTGCTACAAATGTGGGAAGGAGGGGCATATAGCCAAGGACTGCCCCAAGGAATTCATGGTTTGCTTTCATTTGAACCAGACGGGCCATCGGAAGGTCGAGTGTCCACAGCTACGGGGGACAGCATAGGGATCACAGCATGGATCTTCCCCTGCCGCCGTGCACGCTACTTAGGTTTGGACAGTGAAAGCCGAGGGACCAAAGGCTCGTGGGAGAGCCTTCCAGTTGACAGTGGAGGAGGTCCGCGCAGCACCCGACGTTGCGGCTGGTATGTATTCTGTTATTATTTGTTTATGATGAGATCTTTTGTTTATATTATGGTATGCGTAGGTACTTTCCTTGTGAATTTTGTACCTGCTTTGGTGTTGTTTGACTCGGGTGCGAGTCGGTCATTTGTTTCATTAGCGTTCAGTAGACATATCAGTATCTAGCGACAGGCCATGAGTTGCCCTCTACGAGTTTTTATAGCTAACGAGCAAGCAGTGTATGCCACGGACGTGATTCGAGGGTGTGTGCTTGAGATTTACGACGTTGGGTTTCCAATAGATCTGGTCCCGATTACGATGAGGGACGTATGTGTCATCATGGGCATGGATTGGTTGATCCAATTTGGAGCTGTGATAGACTGCGAGCAACAATTGGTGACGATTCGAGATTCTAGTGGGGGAGTGCTGACAGTCTATGGCGAGGGAACTCAAAGTGGGTCAGCGTTCTGTTTGGCTGCCAGAGCGAGGCAGAGCTTGCAGCAGGGCTGCTAGGGGTTCGTAGCCTATGCGATGGATACAAGGATTGATTTGAAGAGACCGAGATCAGTTAGCGAGGTTTTGATAGTGTGCGAGTTCTCGGACGTTTTCCCCGAGGAGTTGTCGGGTGTGCCACCCGAGAGGCATGTAGAGTTCCGTATCGATTTAGTTCCGGGGGAAGCACCTATTGCCAAGGCGCCCTATCGCCTTGCGCCTCCAGAGATGCAGGAATTATCCTCACAGCTTCAGGAGCAGTTGGGGAAGGGGTTTATTCGGCCAAGTAGCTCGTCGTGGGGAGCGCCGATCCTTTTTGTCAAGAAAAAGGATGGTTAACACCAGATGTGCATTGATTATCGGGAGTTGAACAATTTAACGGTCAAGAACCGTTATCCGTTGCCGAGGATTGATGATTTGTTCGATCAACTTCAAGGGGCATCTTGGTTTACCAAGATAGACTTGAGGTCGGGATATCACCAGATGAGGGTGCGTGATGAGGATATCCAGAAGACAGCATTCAGGACTCGATATGGGCAATATGAGTTTGTGGTGATGCCTTTTAGGCTCACCAATGCACCAGCAACGTTCATGGATCTCATGAGCAGAGTATGTCGGCCGATGTTGGATCGATCGGTGATCGTGTTTATTGATGATATTCTAGTGTAATCTAGATCCCGAGAACATAATGAGGGGCATTGAGGTCGGAGAGGCTTTATGCCAAATTCTGCAAGTGTGATTTTTGGTTAGAGAGGTCCAATTCTCGGGGCATCTTGTTAATCAAAATGGGATATTGGTCGACCCGGCCAAGATTGAGGCGGTGATGAGTTGGGAAGTGCCGAAGTCCGCCATAGAGATCAGGAGTTTTCTGGGGTTGGCCGGTTATTATTGGAGATTCATTCAGGATTTCTCCAAGATTACAGTGCCACTCACTAGGTTGACCCGGAAGGGTGTTGTTTTTTCATGGGGTCCGGAACAGCAGACCTCGTTTGAGACTCTCCGCCAGAAGTTGTGTGAAGCCCCGGTGTTATCCTTTCCAGAGGGAGTTAAGGATTTTGTGGTATACTGCAATGCATTGATATCAGGGTTGGGTGCAGTGCTTATGCAGAGAGGGCATGTGATAGCATATGCATCAAGGCAGCTGAAGCCTCATGAGGCGAGGTATCCTACTCAAGATCTGGAGTTGGGAGCGGTTGTGTTTGCCCTCAAGATATGGCGCCACTATTGGAACAGGGTTCGGTGTACCATTTAGACGGACCACAAGAGTTTGAAGTATTTGATGGATCAGCGCAACCTGAATATGCGACATAGGAGATGGCTGGATGTGGTGAAGGATTATGATTGTGAGATCCTGAACCACCCGGGCAAGGCGAATGTGGTAGCCGATGCCCTGAGTCGGAGGGCAGAGAGTGTTCCGATATGAGGTATGTGTAAGAGAATGACCTTGATGACTCCGGTGTTAAATACCATTCGTGAGGCTCAGGCAGAGGCTGTGAGACCGGAGAACCGCAAGAAGGAGCGAGTGATTGGGCAGGTACCTGAGTTTGTGACTGATAACCGAGGGCGTATGACTTTTCATGGTCGGATTTCGGTGCCGTTATTGGCGGGACATGTAGTGTTTTGATGGAGGATGTGCACAGATCGAGATTCTCGATCCATCCCGGGGCCACTAAAATCTATTTGGATCTGAAGAGAGACTATTGGTGGCCTTGTATGAAGAGATATGTTGCATGGGTTGTAGAGAGGTGTTTGACCTGTCGTCAGGTTAAGGCTGAGCACCAGCGTCCGCATGGCAAGTTGCAGTCACTTGAGGTTCCCCAGTGGAAGTGGGAATAGATTTCTATGGATTTCATCACCAAATTGCCAAGAACCCCAAGGGGGTGTCGATGCATTTTGGGTGATTGTGGATCGATTGACGAAAAGTGCTCACTTCCTCGCTATCAGTGAGAGTTCTTCCGCAGAGAAGTTGGCAGAAATATATGTGAGGGAGGTGGTGTCTCGGCATGGGGTGCCGATTTTGATTGTGTCAGATCGAGATGTACGTTTTACTTCCAGGTTCTGGAAGAAGTTGTTGGATTAATTTCTAAGTCCATAACGATAATTGGTAAGACTTGACCCGACCCGGCATGGTCCATTTGGGTTGCATGGCATCATGCATTTGGATAGACTAAAATGAGAGAAATAACACTTAAGGTTTATTAATATATTATAAGTTCTAATATATTAATATATTATAAGTTCTAATATATTAATAAGATTATTTAATTAGTATTGATCAAGAATTAATCTAGGATTAATTAAGTGATCAAAAGAAGACTAATTAAATATATAGGTTGATTGTGTAAATCATCCATACTTATATAGTGGGCTAATGCTCCATGGATTGTCAAGTTGGGCTAAAACCCATAAGATGCTCCATGGATGCTCCATGGTGTATTTGTACCCATGGATCATGGAAATGAAAGGCCATGACAATCAGGGTTTACATGGTGTAACCCTAACTATATGATGATCTTATTCTTGGAGAAAATCGGCCATTATGAGATATAGAAAAGGCTAGCCGATTTTATGAAGTGTTCCATTTTCTCTCAAGTCATTCCATGTGCATTTGGTGTTGTGTGAACCATTTGAGGCGTCACACTTAGGGCACCAAGCACTCAAGCTCCATGAAAACAATCTACATCAAAGAGGTATGTAATTCTAACTTGATATATTCATTTGAATCAATGTTATTATGCTAGTTAGGATAAATACCTTGGAATGTTCATATTTGCATGTATAATAGAGAAAACATAGATCCAAGGTATTTAGGGTTGCATGTACACTTAGGAGTGTTAGAATGCTTAAAACCCAACAAAAGTTTCATGAGGAGTTGGGTACGAGGTTGCCTTTCAGCACTGCTTATCACCCTCAGACCGATGGTTAGAGTGAGCGGACTATCCAGACACTCGAGGAAATGATTCGGGCATGTGTATTAGACTTCGGAGGAAGTTGGGACACGAATCTGCCTTTGGCTGAGTTTTCCTATAACAACAGCCACCATTCGAGCATTGGTATGCCTCCCTTCGAGCTGTTGTATGGAAGGAAGTGTCGGAACAGCATGTGATGGGTATTATATAGACAGTACTCCAGACAACTGAGCAGATTCAGCAGGTCAGGCAGAGGTTGCTGACAGCCCAAAGTCGCCAGAAGAGCTACGCTGATAGGCGTCGCTCAGAGCTCGAGTTTCAGGTTGGTGATTTCGTTCTCCTGAAGGTATCACCTTGGGAAGGTGTGATTCGATTTAGGAAGAGAGGTAAGTTAGGACCTCGATATATTGGTCCATTTAGGGTGACAACTAGGGTGGGCAGAGTAGCTTATTGTTTGGAGCTACCTACCGAGCTGAGTCAGATTCATGATACCTTCCACGTGTCTAAGTTGAGAGGCTGATCACGATCCGAGATAGGAGAATCAAGGTTCTGAGGAACAAGGAGGTGCCCCTGGTTCATGTTCAATGGCAGCATCGGAAGGGGTCTGAGCTAACTTAGGAGCCAGAGTTAGAGATGCGGGAGCAGTATCTTGAATTGTTTGCAGAGCGAGACTTCGAGGGCGAAGTCTAATTCTAGTGGGGGAGAATTGTAACATCCAGGATTTCAGGTATTATTTTTATCATTATTTTTGGAGTCTAAGAGAGAGAGACTCGACGAGTTGATGCCTAGACTCGTCGAGTAGGTTCGCGTGGTGATGACTGGATTAATGAGTGGACTCGACGAGTCGGTGGGGGGACTCGACGAGTCCGTACTGGCGACTAAAACCCTAATTTCCTGGGTCTGAGCCCTATTTAAAGGACCTTATAACCCATCATTGCGGCTACCTTCGTCCTTGAGAGCACCAGAGCACCTGAGAGTCCTTGTGAGTGAGAAAAGAGGCCATTGTTCATCATCCTTGTGTGTTTTAGCAAGAAGGGAAGAGGAAGGTCAAGCTAGGAGAGTTGGGGAGATTGGATCTACTTTCATTTGGGCAGAGGAAGCTATTTGAGGTATTATTCAGAACTTATTCTCGTGTTTTTGTTGATATAGTCAAATCTAGGGTTTCTTCATGCCTTGATTAGCTTGTATTTGGAGTGTGAGAAGTCCCATGGGGAATTGGTACCAAGATCTGGACCTTAGAAGGTCCAGAGAGTCCCATATGCTCTGCTTTATGCCTTCCCTTTTGAGTTGTGGACTTAGGTTACCATTTTAGAGGTCATTTCACCAAAAGAAGCCTTGTAGGCGTTGCATGGGTGCCAAGATGTGGCCTTTACGTGATTATCATGTTTGGGAAGGTTAGATCTATAGATTAGAGAAGTAGATCTGACCTCAGAAGGCCATTTAAGTTCGAGCATGGAATGGACTCGCCGAGTCCATGAGCAGACTAGACGAGTCGGACCGGGTTGTCCCGTGATTCACACAGTTGATGACTCGCCGAGTTAGAAGAGTGACTCAGTGAGTCATAGGGGAGATTTAGGGGACTTGAGTTCACGTCTGAACTCGTCGAGTCAGTGCCTGACTCGACGAGTTGGGTCAACGGGGGTGGGGGTGGTCATTGACCAACGTTGACCAGAGTTGACTTGTGTTGACTTAAGGGAATTAGTCAAATTAAGTCAGGAAGGTATTAATTAGAGATGTATTTATGCTATAGGAGGAAGCTAGGTCAGAGGATTGAGCGCAAGTGATTATCCGACATCTTCGAGGTGAGTCTTCTCACTATGCCTTACCCGATGGGGTGATTATGTGTGACCGGAAGGTCTTATGTGTATGATGAAAATGTGATGTATGTTGTATATGTTATATGTTATGATATGAGTATGATGATATGGACCGGAAGGTCAACAGAGTTATGGGATGGAAATCCCCTGAGACACCTAGATCGGAAGATCCCATAGAGCCATGGCCTGGAAAGGCGTATGTGTTGTACGTGGTATTTTGGGGAACTCACTAAGCATTATTGCTTACCGTTTGAGTGTCATGTGTTTCAGGTACCAGTGATGATCGCGGGAAGGCGCCGACATGATCAGTACACACTTATGGTAGAGATGTTTTGAGATTCTGGGGTTTTTGATTTGTACTTATGTTATGTAAAAACAATTGATACACGTTTTTGAGAATTGTGATTGGGATATTTTTATTAAATTAAAATGAAATTTTTTTTTGAAATTTCATAGTGTTAGATCAGTTCCTGTTCCTTGTTTGGTTGTGGGCTTAGGGCAAAATCACCTAACTGATTCTCGGTTCGATCAAGATTTCTATAACTTGTATGTACTAAGTGATCACAGGAGTGTATTAACAACACTTTCAGTATACAAAACAACACGTTTTCAGCTAGTTTTATTTAAGTAATAAGACTACTATACATTACTGGGGTAGCCAGGGTTTTCAAAACAGAACAATGCTTAAACGACATAAGTATGGTAGATATTTGTACTCTATGATTTGGAACAGATAATTCATTAACTTACATTTAGGGAAAATATAGGATTTTCCAGGTTAAACATCAGTATTTTATAAACAGTTGGTTTATTATTCAATTAACGCATATTCATTATTAATTCCATGACTCCTTAGTTTATGCATCTGGGTTACGTATGAAGAATACCCGATAGACTGTGGAATGTGTGGTTTCCGTCTCATTCCCTGTTCCCTGTTTGGTTGTGGGCTTATGGCAGATTCACACAATTAACTGTCTATCCGATATTAGTTTATAAGTAACTAGTATGAACTAAGTAGTCATCGAAGGAATGGATTAACATGCTTTTCATAAGAAAATATTGGATTTTCTGGAGGAACAATATCAACAGATATCAAAGAACCAATACAGTTAACTTTGTAAGTATCTATTGAATACTTCAGGATTATGTACATGAGGATCCAACAACCAATGGAATGTGTAGCCTCCGCCTCATTTCCTACTTCTTGTTTGGTTATGGGCTTGGGGCAGAACCACACAATTGATTGTTTGTTCGATCTGGATTGTATATTATTTGTATACACTAAGTACTCGCAGGAAGAACTAGTATGAATCATTTTACTTATCATTGACCACATCAAGAAATATAAGGTTTTCTGGAGAAACACAACTCACTTTTCGAAAGAATAAAGGATAGTTTTCCTAAAACGAAACGCTTAATAACTCACCAGCTTTATGCTGATACTCTTTAAAAAACCTACTTATATTCTCAGGACATTAGTAGACAGATACACGGTCAGAATTCAAGAAGATGGAACTGTCACACCCCCGAACCAGACGGCGGAAACGTCCGAGGGCTGTTGTGACTCAATTGAATACCATAACATTGTATATACATGAAACATAACATCATTCATCACCATGCATTGAGATAGTACAAGTGGTAGAGTTTACACTTAGTACATTGTTTTAACATTACATTCCCAAAAATAAATTGTTCGATAATAGATAAACAAATTGCAAGCCATCACTGAGTACATTTTTCCCTTGGTTTACCTGTTACCTGAGAATACAAGTATTTTGAAAAAAACATCAACATATGAAATGTTGTTGATTTCATAAGCGGTGTTTGAAAAGCAATGTTTTGTATTGTTTTGAAAACCACCAGAAAATCCAATATTTTCTGAAAAGAGTTTATAAAAAAAATTGTGAAGATCCGTAAGTATGCTTGTTTGTTTCTACAACTGTAAAAAGAGTTTATTAAACTTGGTGTGCATCTCGTAACTGTATGTATTGAATAACACTAGGAAAACCCAATGTTTTCCTAACACTTTGAAATTCGTATGGTTGTTGTACCATCGCGGTATGTGAAGTCATTGATTCCAGGCGACATTGGATTATTTGCGCATGGTGAATTGTTATAAACACGCGTTAACACAAACGACCAGTTTACAACTATACTAACGATCCCTTAGGCGTCGTTCGTACTATTCGCATAATCCAGCCGCCCTGACTTCTTGTAGTCCCATACCCGAGGAGAAAAGAGGCACGAAGACCTCAATAATCCCATTAGTCGGTCGGGGATATAGTGAATGTGAAGGGCCCGTAGCCCGACTCCCATTTGTGAATTCTCGACTTTACTAGCAGTACCAAAGGACCCTTGGGACCCAATAGTATAAAAGCCATTGAATATCCTTTTACGCTGTGTTGGATCATGTAAGACCCAACAACTCGTAAGGATGTAGTCTTCGGGCCTAAAGATCAGGTCATTGGGCTAGCTAGGCCCAACAAGCAAGATTTGACACTTTTGGGCCCAAAGATGGTGTATCGACATCTGTATATTCCCACGTGTGTATTGAATTCCCGAATTTTCCGTGTATGAATCGAGTTGTCGTCGTGTTAGTAGTTTCGGATTCGTTATTGATTCGAGACCGAATCAATTCGTTTGGTAACGATTTTTGGTGTTGTTTGGGTATTGTGATTTGTCGGTAGTCGCAGTGTCAGTGTTTTATCACAACAGATATATTGATTTAAACATTGAAGTTTTTCTGTTTACAGACCCTTTCTTTTGTAAATTTACCTTTTCAACCCTTTGAATAAAATAATTTCCGATAAAGTCCTTAAACCATTTTTCTTGGCATTTTAATATCAAAACTTGTTGGAAATGATGTTTTTCAGCACATTTTCATTTGAAAACAGTTTTAGTCCCTCAAAATATAGTTTTCTCGGCTGTAACCTCCTTTTTTCGCAACTTTTACACTTTTGGCCCCAAATGGAAAATTTTTGCAACTTTGGTCCTTTTTAATTATGAAAAGAATTTTTAACCTATGAAATGGACTTGAAACACTAGTAGTCCCCTGTTTTGCAGGAAAACACAGTTTCAACCCCTCAATTTGGAAAATCTCGCATATTGGGCCTTATTGGGCCGAAAATGTCATTTTTGGCCCATTATGCTTGAAAATTTATATTTTAATCCTTCAAAAGGGTATATTTCCAGAAAATACATTATCAAAACTGTTTTGACTTATTTTACCCATCAGAATTTGTATTTTGTCATTTTGGGCCCTTTAACTTTATATTTTTAACATTTTGAGTCCAAAAATGAGTTTTTAGCCCAAAGAAGACATTATTAAACATCTTGGTTATTTTTCTTGAAATGATTTGTATGTAGTAGTATAATTTATGCGATTATCATATAACACGAAGTATATCTCGATTTTTAAGGGCTTTTTAACTAGATCCAACATCATAATCACACAAAAACACAATTATAAACATAGAAATCATACAAGGCATACAATACACATAGATATACACATTTACTTGTATTCCCCCCCCCCCACAAAACTTATAAAACCGAAAAATAAGGGGTATGAAGCTCACCTTTGGGTGTGGTTTCGGTTTTGGAGGAGAAATGGAAGAAAATGAGGTGATTTTCGGCCTTAGCAACCTTTCCTTGAAGAATTCGAGTTTGGGGGGTTCTAAGACACAAGATTATGATTTCATATGAGTTAAGAAGAGATTTTTGGATATAAGAAGGAGTCTAAAGTGTGGATCCAAGCATCAACTTACCTAGATGATGATTTTTGTGAAGAATTCTCCTTGCAAGGCCCTTGAATCTCGAAATTTTGAAGGGAAAGTGAAAGGATTTGTGGTGTGTTCTTGAGAGTGTTTAGGTGAGTGATTGTGTGTGTGTGTGGTACTCTCGGCCGAGAACAAAGAGAAGAAGAGAGAGGGAGTTGAAGTGACACTCCTAGATGCATGTTGGTCCATGCATGGAGGCATGTGGGGTATAAGTGAGGTGGCACTCCATAAGTCAACTTTTCACCCTTGGATTTGGGCTTTGGGCTGAGATTTTGAAAGAAAAAGGAGAGTATTGGGCTTTAATGCCCCTAAGCCCATATTAGAGTTAGGTTTGATGATTGTTGGCCCTATAAAATATAAGTGTGATTTTTATACTTTGTTGGGCTAGTTTAAGTTAATTATGGCCCATAATGTTTCATGATGTTGATTTATTCCATTCTAGGCCCAATATGGCCCAAAATGTTGAAATAAATGACAGTGGGTCCAATTAGAGCCCATTTAAAGGTTCTAAGCCCATGATAGTCAAATTGGAAGCTTATTGGTCCTTTGAGTCCAATAAGGAAGTCCTAGTCCAAAATGGACCTAAACAAGAACTTCTAGGGTTTCCAATTGCTTGTAGACTATTTGTAATACTTGTATGGTGTATTTGATTGAAAATTTTGATGTCATAGAGTAAGCATCATACATGCTCTTAAGTTTTTGATTCCACATTTTACTTGAGTGTAATGATTACAAGGCACAAAATTTCTAGTTGTGACATCATCCCCCTGTTAGAGGGAATTTCATCCCGAAATTCTGTTTGAAAGCTAGATTTGAGAATGCTATAATAGGTGAGGGTACTTTTGCTTCATTTGGTCTTCGCGTTCCCACGTGAATTCTGGCCCACGCTTTACGTTCCACCGTACTTTCACGATTGGGATGCGGCTTTGCTTAGTACGCTTCACCTCCCTATCCATGATTTCAACCGGTTCTTCAACGAACAGGAGATTCTCGTTGATTTCGATCTCGTCAAGGGGGATAACGAGGGTTTCATCTGATAGACACTTATTTAGATTAGAGACATGGAACACAGGGTGTACACTGTTTAGCTCTGCGGGTAGTTGCAGTTTGTATGCCACTGGGCCTATTCGGGCGACGATTTCGAAAGGTCTAATGTATCGAGGGTTCAGTTTTCCCCGCTTCCCAAAACGAATAACTCCTTTCCAGGGTGAGACTTTTAACAATACTCAATCTCCGACTTGAAATTCTAAGGGCTTTCGCCGTTTATCGGCATAGCTCTTTTGTCGGTCGCGCGATGCTTGTAATCGAGCTCTGATTTGAATGATCTTTTCTGTGGTTTCACGAATGATCTCCGGTCCCGTTAGCGCCTTATCCGACGTGAGTGCTTTAGCTAGCTGGGTGTCACCTACTTCAGCCCAACATAACGGTGATCTACACTTACGTCCATACAGTGCTTCGAAAGGAGCGACCTTAATGCTTGAATGATAACTGTTGTTATACGAGAATTCGACTAAAGGTAAATGGGTATCCCATGACTTCCCAAAGTCTATCACACATGCGCGAAGCATGTCTTCAAGCGTTTGAATGGTTCGTTCACTTTGACCGTCCGTTTGTGGATGATAAGCGGTGCTCATGTCGAGATGAGTTCCTAGTGCTCTCTGAAGCGATTGCCAAAAACGTGAAGTGAACCTACTGTCTCTGTCCGAGATAATAGACACTGGCACTCCGTGGAGTCTCACGATTTCACGAATGTATAAACGTGTCAATCTTTCCATCTTGTAGGATTCTTTTATTGGTAGGAAATGGGCAGATTTCGTCAGTCGGTCGACTATCACCCATATGGTGTCTAGTCCATCCGACGTCTTAGGTAGCTTGGTCACGAAGTCCATAGAAATCCCTTCCCATTTCCAATCAGGGATTACTGGTTGCTGCAATAACCCTGAGGGCTTCTGGTACTCCACCTTCACCTTGGCACACGTGAGTCACTTACTAACATAGATGGCGATTTCCGCCTTCATGTTAGGCCACCAATAGTGTTGTTTAATATCCAGATACATCTTGTCTGAGCCGGTATGGATGGAGTATCGCGTCTTGTGAGCTTCCTTCATGACTGTCTCCCTAAATCCTCCGAGTTTAGGGACCCAAATACGGTTCATGAAATAGTACACTCCATTCTCCTTTGTCTCTAGGTTCTTCTCCATTCCGCGTAATGCTTCGCTTGCTCTATTTTCCGTCCTCATGGCCTCTGACTGGGCTATCCCAATCTGAGTGGTTAAGTGAGACTGAATGGTTATTGAGAGAATTCTCGTATGGTGATTAGAGTACCCCTTCCGGCTCAATGCATCAGCTACCACGTTGGCCTTGCCGGGGTGATACTTGATTTCGCACTCGTAATCGTTTAAAAATTCAACCCATCTTCATTGCCTCATGTTCAACTCCTTCTGGTTCAAGATGTGCTGAAGGCTTTTGTGGTCCGTGAAGATGGTGCACTTTGTACCATAAAGGTAATGCCTCCAAATCTTCAAGGCAAAGACCACTGCTCCTAATTCCAGATCATGGGTTGTATAATTCACTTCGTGCATCTTTAATTGGCGGGATGCGTAAGCTATCACCCTTCCACGCTGCACGAGAACACATCCTAAACCCTGATTTGACGCGTCACAGTAGACTACAAAATCTTCCGTTCCTTCCGGTAGAGATAGTACAGGGGCGCTACAGAGGGCTTGTTTCAAGGTTCGGAACGCAATCTCTTGTTTTTCCGTCCATTTGAATGGCACGCCCTTTTGTGTAAGTGAGGTAAGTGGCTTGGCGATCTTAGAGAAGTTTTGAATGAACCTCCTGTAGTAGCCTGCTAGACCTAAGAACTGATGAATTTCTGTGGGCTTTGTCGGGATTGCCCATCCTTCGACAGCCTTGACTTTGGAAGGATCCACATGAATTCCTTCCTGACTAACAACATGACCTAAGAAGTTCACGCTACGGAGCCAAAACTCACACTTAGAGAGTTTTGCGTATAACTTTTCCGTTCGTAGGGTTTCTAGGATTTGTCGGAGATGTTGACCATGCTCTTCTTTGTTTCGGGAATAGACTAGAATGTCGTCAATGAAGACGATGATGAAGTTGTCGAGGAACGGGTGACAGATTCGGTTCATCAAATCCATAAATGCGGCAGGGGCATTTGTTAGGCCGAAGGGCATTACGACGAATTCATAATGTCTATAACGAGTTCGGAAAGCAGTTTTAGGAATATCTTCTTCCCGGACTTTGAGTTGATGGTATCCAGACCGTAGATCTATCTTAGAAAAGTAACTAGCTCCTTGGAGCTGGTCAAATAGATCGTCGATTCACAGGAGTGGGTAGCGATTCTTGACAGTGAGTTTATTTTACTCTCTGTAATCGATGCACATTCTAAAAGATCCGTCCTTCTTTTTGACGAATAGGACCGGGGCTCCCCAGGGTGAGTAACTAGGTCGGATGAATCCCTTGTCCAGAAGTTCACTGAGTTGAATGGACAATTCTTGCATTTCTGCAGGAGCTAGCCGGTAGGGTGATTTGGCGAGAGGGGTTGCTCCTGGAACGAGGTCGACTCAAAACTCAACTTGTCTCTCTGGGGGTACTCCTGGAAGATCTTCAGGAAATACGTCTGGAAATTCACACGCTACAGGAACATCTTGAATGTTAGTCTCTTCCTTGGTTTTATCCACTATGTGAGACAGAAATGCTAGATCCTTCTTTCACAGGTGCTTTTGTGCCCGGATGCACGAGATGAGACGAAGGTTTGTGCCGGGTTTGTCTCCGTAAATAACTAGGGTTTCGTGATTGGGAAGGCGGAGACGAGCGACCTTCTCGTGACACATAATTTCGGCATGATAGAGGCATAACCAGTCCATACCGATAATCACATCGAAACTCCTAATAGATACATGCATTAAGTCTATTCGGAAGACGTGTTGGTTCAGGTTTAGGGTGCATCTGATGTAGATTTCCCCCGTGGATTCGGTTTTCCCATTGGCCATTTCCACCGTAAAGGTTTCTTTGAGCTTCTGGGGTCGTTGTTCTAGGTAGTGTTTAAACTTATTGCTTACAAAGCTTCACTCAGCTCCGGTATCAAATAATATGCATGCATAAATGTGGTTTAGGAGAAACGTACCGGTAACCACCGCGGGATCCTGAATTGCCTCTCCCTGTCCTATGGCCAGCACTCTTCTCGTTCCTCCATTTCCAGGATTGTTGTTGTTAGGGCAATTGCGACGAAAATGCCCAGTCCTTCCACACCCATAGCAGGTGTGGCTAGGCCCGACGTTGTTGCCAACAGCATTGATGTTGTTGTTGTTGTTGTTGTTGCGGTTGTTGTTGTTGTTGCTTCCCTATTGTTGGTTCTGAGGAGGGTATGCCCTGCAGTACCTTGCAGTGTGTCCCTTCCGATTGCAACTGGTACAATGTAAATCCTTGCATTCTCCATGGTGATGGAGTCCACATTTGTGACATTTAGGAAGATTACCGGAATAAGGTCTAGGGGCATTCGGAATAGCTGAGGTTGGAGCATGTGGTGTAGCTATGACTTGCGCGGTAGCAGCATTAACCGTCACTGTTCGTTGCTTCCTTGAAGCCTCGGAGCCTTGATGCCCCTTTCTTTTGTTGTTCTTCCCTTTCTTGTTATCACCGTCCTTCCTGGCCTCAGTCTCCACTGACTTGTCACCCTTTTTGTTGTTATGATCATACAGCTTCTTTGCCAATCTCTTAGCACTGTCGAAAGTCTCGGGATTTGCAGCTATCACGTTCCCTTGGATCGGATAGGTTAGTCCCCAGATGAATCGCTCGATCTTCTTTCCCTCCGAAGTGATCATTCTCGGGCATAACAGAGATAGTTCACTAAATCTTGATATGTAGGCATCGATGTCCGTGTTTCGCACAGTGAGGTTCCACAACTCTTGTTCCATTTTCTGAATCTCACCTCGTGGGCAGTATCAGCCATCAGCATCTCTTTCATTTCTGCCCACGGCATGGAGTTAGCTACAGGGAGCGTCATGGCTTCCACGTGTCCGTTCCACCAGGTGAGTGCTTGATCCACAAAAGTGCATGCTGCGAACTTCACCTTCATTTCCTCAGGACAGTTGCATATCTCGAAGACCGATTCCATCTTCTCGATCCATCTCTTCAATGAGATCACTCCTCCAGTGCCGTTAAAAGTTCGTGGTTTGGCGTTTCTGAAGTCCTTGTAAGTACATGTTTTGGTGGGTCCTTGATTCATTCCATTGTTGGAACTCCCAGCCCCTTGCCCGTTGGCTCCTCCATTGTTCCCTTGATGAATTTGTGCCATTGCAGCAGTGACCGCAGCAGATACAACTGCCTGGTATGCGGCTGAGTCAACTTCGGGTGGGGTTGGTCCAGGGTTTCCGCGAGTAGGTCGGCGAGGCATTTTTCTGTCATGAAATGGAAAGATGTTGAGTGTTTTGGGGTTTCTGGGTGGTTGTGACCCTACTGACTAGGTGCAAGGTACGAACTTAAACACTCTTACCATTTAACATACAATCATAGATTCTCAACATATAACAATTTGTAATATCATAACAAAGCACGTAAAAGTTTACTAATATCATCCACATTTGATACAAGAAAAATTTGCTCGTAAGAGCATACATGAGTGACACTAGTTCGACAGCATAACGACTCTATGAGTAGTGTAGTCACTTAAACATAGAGTCGGGGTACATAGCATAGTTCCTAATGACCTACTAAGATAAGTCTATCACTAACCGCGATGAGCTGCGTCCGGAGGTGGTGCTGAGGATGTGGATGCTCCCTGAAGACGAGCCACCTGTCGTTCTGCATCCTGGAGTCGAGACTCCCACCTCACCTGCCTCATGTGGAACTCTCGAAGGACGTCACGTGTCTCCTGTTCCGCACGCTCGACCCTAGTCCACAACTGGCGTACCTGATCAACAGTGTCCTGGGCAAGGTCGCCAGTGTTCCGTAATCGTCTCACCATGACTGGAAGGGCTCGATCAGCCGGTCCTCCGTCTCTCAGGTCAAAGAACTCGCGTGAATGCCGTACGGGGGTCGCTGTCCCTGCTGTCTGCTCCATCTCCAAAGATCAATACCCCAGGGAGGCGTAGGACCAGTGGGCCCCACCTGGTAAGCAGGCACCCTGATCGGGTAAGGGGGGTTGATGACTTCGGACTCCGCATCCGAATCACCCCCTTCACTGTCATCGGTTTCCTCCTCGAAGTTTCCTTCATCTTCCTCTGATTCGGCAGGCTCGCCCTCGACTCCTGCCTCCAGTTCCCCGTCAGATTCCTCTTCGGGGTCCTCCTCAGGCTCTTCCTCTAGCCATCCGTTGTTTCCCTAGTTAGGGAAGTAGGGATCTCCGGGGTGATGAAAACCAGCCATGTTGTCTGCGAGAGTGTGTAAATACGCTAACATTATTCCTAGGATGCTACAACTATTGCATAGACTAAGCAGGCGTTCCCTTTTTGGTGCTAAAGGGGTATAGTTTTAGGTTCCCTAGATATCACGATCTCATCAGGACATGCATTAGTTATACCTTGGAGGGAATGTAGTTGATCAGGCTACATCCACCCCTTGATACCACTAAGAACAATCCTGAATTAACCGGGATCCTAGCATTATCATCTTTGGTTCGGCGTTATGTTCTTATTCCTAATGCAAGCAAGGGTGTTTTATTTACTGGTTTTGTTCAGAGTTATGTTAGTCCCTCTTTTGGTTTATAGTTGCATATCAATGTGTGGCTAGATATGCTAGTTCACTATAAACAAGGCTCTGATACCAACCTGTCACACCCCCGAACCAGACGGCGGAAACGTCCGAGGGCTGTTGTGACTCAATTGAATACCATAACATTGTATATACATGAAACATAACATCATTCATCACCATGCATTGAGATAGTACAAGTGGTAGAGTTTACACTTAGTACATTGTTTTAACATTACATTCCCAAAAATAAATTGTTCGATAATAGATAAACAAACTGCAAGCCATCACTGAGTATATTTTTCCCTTGGTTTACCTGTTACCTGAGAATACAAGTATTTTGAAAAAAAACGTCAACATATGAAATGTTGGTGAGTTCATAAGCGGTGTTTGAAAAGCAATGTTTTGTATTGTTTTGAAAACCACCAGAAAATCCGATATTTTCTGAAAATAGTTTATAAAAAAAATTGTGAAGATCCGTAAGTATGCTTGTTTGTTTCTACAACTGTAAAAAGAGTTTATTAAACTTGGTGTGCATCTCGTAACTGTATGTATTGAATAACGCTAGGAAAACCCGATGTTTTCCTAACACTTTGAAATCCGTATAGTTGTTGTACCATCGCGGTATGTGAAGTCATTGATTCCAGGCGACATTGGATTATTTGCGCATGGTGAATTGTTATAAACACGCGTTAACACAAACGACCAGTTTACAACTATACTAACGATCCCTTAGGCGTCGTTCGTACTATTCGCATAATCCAGCCGCCCTGACTTCTTGTAGTCCCATACCCGAGGAGAAAAGAGGCACGAAGACCTCAATAATCCCATTAGTCGGTCGGGGATATAGTGAATGCGAAGGGCCCTTAGCCCGACTCGCATTTGTGAATTCTCGACTTTACTAGCAGTACCAAAGGACCCTTGGGGCCCAATAGTATAAAAGCCATTGAAAGTCCTTTTACGCTGTGTTGGATCATGTAAGACCCAACAACTCGTAAGGATGTAGTCTTAGGGCCTAAAGATCAGGTCATTGCACTAGCTAGGCCCAACAAGCAAGATTTGACACTTTTGGGCCCAAAGATGGTGTATCGACGTCTGTATATTCCCACGTGTGTATTGATTTCCCGAATTTTCCGTGTATGAATCGAGTTGTCGTCGTGTTAGTAGTTTCGGATTCGTTATTGATTCGAGACCGAATCAATTCGTTTGGTAACGATTTTTGGTGTTGTTTGGGTATTGTGATTTGTCGGTAGTCGCAGTGTCAGTGTTTTATCGCAACGGATTTAATGATTTAAACATTAAAGTTTTTCAGTTTACAACCCCTTTCTTTTGTAAAATTACCTTTTCAACCCTTTGAATAAAATAATTTCCGATTTAGTCCTTAAACCATTTTTCTTGGCATTTTAATATCAAAACTTGTTGGAAATGATGTTTTCAGCACATTTTCATTTGAAAACAGTTTTAGTCCCTCAAAATATAGTTTTCTCGGCTGTAACCTCCTTTTTTTGCAACTTTTACACTTTTGGCCACAAATGGAAAATTTTTGCAACTTTGGTCCTTTTTAATTATGAAAAGCATTTTTAACCTATGAAATGGACTTGAAACACTAGTAGTCCCCTGTTTTGCTGGAAAACACAGTTTCAGCCCCTCAATTTGGAAAATCTCGCATATTGGGCCTTATTGGGCCGAAAATGTCATTTTTGGCCCATTATGCTTGAAAATTTATATTTTAATCCTTCAAAAGGGTATATTTCCAGAAAATACATTATCAAAACTCTTTTGACTCATTTTACCCATCAGAATTTGTATTTTGTCATTTTGGGCCCTTTAACTTTATATTTTTAACATTTTGAGTCCAAAAATGAGTTTTTAGCCCAAAGAAGACATTATTAAACATCTTGGTTATTTTTCTTGAAATGATTTGTATGTAGTAATATAATTTATGCTAGTATCATATAACACAAAGTATATCTCGATTTTTAAGGGCTTTTTGACTATATCCAACATCATAATCACACAAAAACACAATTATAAACATAGAAATCATACAAGGCATACAATACACATAGATCTACACATTTACTTGTATTCCCCCCCCCACACAAAACTTATAAAACCGAAAAATAAGGGGTATGAGGCTCACCTTTGGGTGTGGTTTCGGTTTTGGAGGAGAAATGGAAGAAAATGAGGTGATTTTCGGCCTTAGCAACCTTTCCTTGAAGAATTCGAGTTTGGGGGGTTCTAAGACACAAGATTGTGATTTCATATGAGTTAAGAAGAGATTTTTGGATATAAGAAGGAGTCTAAAGTGTGGATCCAAGCATCAACTTACCAAGATGATGATTTTTGTGAAGAATCCTCCTTGCAAGGCCCATGAATCTCGAAATTTTGAAGGGAAAGTGAAAGGATTTGTGGTGTGTTCTTGAGAGTGTTTAGGTGAGTGATTATGTGTGTGTGTGTGTGGTACTCTCGGCCGAGAACAAAGAGAAGAAGAGAGAGGGAGTTGAAGTGACACTCATAGATGCATGTTGGTCCATGCATGGAGGCATGTGGGGTATAAGTGAGGTGTCACTCCATAAGTCAACTCTTCACCCTTGGATTTGGGCTTTGGGCCGAGATTTTGAAAGAAAAAGGAGAGTATTGGGCTTTAATGCCCCTAAGCCCATATTAGAGTTAGGTTTGATGATTGTTGGCCCTATAAAATATAAGTGTGATTTTTATACTTTGTTGGGCTAATTTAAGTTAATTATGGCCCATAATGTTTCATGAAGTTGATTTATTCCATTCTAGGCCCAATATGGCCCAAAATGTTGAAATAAATGAAAGTGGGTCCAACTAGAGCCCATTTAAAGGTTCTAAGCCCATGATAGTCAAATTGGAAGCTTATTGTTCCTTTGAGTCCAATAAGGAAGTCCTAGTGCAAAATGGACCTAAACAAGAACTTCTAGGGTTTCCAATTGCTTGTAGACTATTTGTAATACTTGTATGGTGTATTTGATTTAAAATTTTGATGTCATAGAGTAAGCATCATACATGCTCTTAAGTTTTTGATTCCACATTTTACTTGAGTGTAATGATTACAAGGCACAAAATTTCTAGTTGTGACAGGAACATAGTAGCTTCAAGTCTTTACATGTTATTTACTTTTAGAGTCAGTTGTTTATGATTCAAAAACGATGTAAACATTATACTATTAATACAATGGTTGTTGTTGCTTTGATTACTATTATTCAATTGTTGTGATACTACACATAGCTGTTGGGTTGTATTGAGTAGGAGGATTTGGAGTTTGATTCGGAGTTTTTGGAGTAGTGCGTCTCGCTGATTGACGTGGATGCATCGTGTAACTATAAGATCACAAAGATAAAGATATTGGTAAGAGTTTCATAGAGAAACTGATGAGAGTGACACACGAAGTAACTCTCCATATTCCAACAAAATAAATGAGAGTGTGATTGAATAGAGATCTATTACTAGAAAGATGAAAGCATTAGGATAATTAATTCCCTTTGATTAAATATCTGTCAATAATACTGGTATTGCAGATGTAATAAGTTTGGGAAAATGACCTAGAAGAAGGTCTTACATCAAACCAAGATAGGAAAATTTTGACAGAATTAAGACTTAACAAGACCTAACAAGTTTAGAGTCTTATCATAGATAGGAAACTAAATCTAGATCTTTTACATAGACCTTAGTTATATCCAAAATAGAAAGTTAAGTAGGATGTATCTACGACGAGAACCACTAAAATGTGTCCTTGATTCTGCCAGACAACACTCCACATCCCCCATGCGTATTTCAGTCATTGCCTGACGAGCTCGATGGTCCCTAACTTCAGCTTGGGTTGTAGTAAGATCTTTCATAAGCAGACTCTATATGGCAAATGCAAATGGTATTGACTCCCGCATCGGCATCAACATCCATGATTCAGTTGATGGCTGCTCTACCCTACTCATCATTACGAGCAATCATGCGGACCAGAAAAGGCAGAACTCTGTCCGCTGTAAGCTAAGGGCTGACCCTGTTCGTGTGTGACAATAGTGAATTTCGGGTCAAGTCAAAGTCAAACAAAGCCAACGAGTCAAACCGGACGACTCAATTAACCCTTGTATATTAGGGTTTACGTTATGTAATTACTGTACAACTCGCTATTTTAATGAGAAAACATCATTTGGAAAATTCATGTGTTTAATTTTCCTTAGCCTTGATAGTGCTAAACAATGAACCAAAGAGATAAAACACTATTGCACACTCATCAGGAGTGTGTAGGTCACTAAAACATGGCTTAACGAGGTTTACGGACCTTGCATTTCGAAGTCGGATGCTCAAAAAGGTCATAAATGGAAACTCTCTAAATCTCTTTCACTCTATCTCTCTCTATTCGAAATCTCTCGCAAATCTCTCTCAAAAGTTCTCGTAACTTTTCGTAATCATTTGAGCCATCCCGACCCTTAACCGGGTCAAAAACCGCTTAAAAGGGGGTTAGAACGGGTAAAATACCCTAAAAGACATGAAACCCTTTATAGGGCCGAACCCTCTTGGACCGAAAGCAGCATGAACCGAGGCCCTTGGGTAGCCGCAGTCCTCCGGCCGCAGCCACCGAGCCGAAGCCTAGAGCCACAACCGTCAAGCCCGCAGCCACCAAGCACGGAGCCGCCGGACCCGGAACCAAGCCCCCGCTTCGATCTCGCCTTTGGTCCGTAGCCCCCCGTTTCCCTCGGATCCGCACCAGCAGCCCAGCCACTTCGGTTTTAGGTTGCTGAGACCGAGACCTCGCCCAGACTTCGAATTTTCCATCTTTTTACCCGGTTTTCAACCACGACTCCGTTTTAAGCCCGTTTTTCATCATTTTAAACCGGGAATTTCACCCAAAACTTTATATTAACATATTAAGACCATATGTCTTAAATAATCACGTTTTTAATGAAAATCTTATCCAAGATTTAGTGGTTGGAGTAATTAAGGTGGAGTGTTGACCTTGCTTTACTTTATGACACAAGCAACCACCCCCTCTCACCCACTCTATGGCCAGCCACTCCTCCCACCATACCTTGGTCATGTCAAGGTACTTTCTCATCATTTTTCTAACCATTCCCATGTTTTAGAGCTAGAACAACTCTCTCTCTATCTCCTCATTCTCACTCACTTCTCTCATTTCCACCAAAGATCAAACCCACTTTTCTCTCAAATTCTCTCACACAAATTCGAGATTTCCAAGGCATTTTCTAGCTTTTCTGCTTCATTTGGTAAGTATCATCACCCTCCTTATGGTTATTACATTTCCTTTTACTCAAATCATTGATTCCTTACACAAACTCCATCAATAGGGTGTTAGATTCTCAAATCTTCAAGCAATCCTTCAAGTGTTCTTGAGTGGAACACTTCTCTCCTTCAACACCCATCCACTGAAATCACACAAGGTGAGCTCATACCCCTATATTTTTAGGCTTTCTTGAGTTTTAAAGTGGGGGCGGGGGGGATACAAGTTAAAACACAAAGAACACCACAAAGTTATTCTAACAGCTTTCATCAGAAAAGTTGGGCTTCATTCACGGAATGTTTTGATCAACTTAAACATTTCAGTTACTAAAACTGTTTTAGGTGCAAGTATTTTCGGTTCTTAGCTTTAGAATGACTACTTGCACATCTCAATAATTTTTACAAAACTGCCTATCATTTCAAGAACCAATCCAAACCAGTCTGTGATTATGGACGTTTTCACCTAAGTTGGAGGTCACTAAAAATCATGAGAAAATTTGTCAACAAACTAGACTCATTTTCCAAACTCTTAGAATTTACGAATTCTGATTTGGACCTTTGATGATTTTTCTACAAATTTTATAAGAACAGTAATAGAAAATGTTAACAACAGAAAAATGCTATAAATTTCATTTCACCTTGTAACATGTTGAGCAAGGTGTGTATCTTTATGGGGTTATATGTTATTGCAATATATGTCATTTTGTCTTAATATATAGATGTACAACAATTAACAAATGGATTTTCGCTATATAAAGAATGGAAAATAACAAATTGTTAGAATCAAAGTACATCCATTACATACAAACATTTGGATAAACTATGTTAAGTATAGTTTAAGTACATTACTACTACTACCCTTGTTCTGATGAACTATAACAGGTATAGTTTATGATACATTACATAATACATACATTTGAAAAAGGGTACATTCATGCAAAGAGAATTTTCATTACACAACACGTAATTTCGTTAATGACATTGTGAGGCATTCGCTTCAATTTACCAATAAGTCATGTATTGTAACCAGAGTCTCCTGGAGGGACAGCGTGATAGTTGTATATAGATCTATATTGGGTCTGACAAACCCACACCTTAACTGCATCCAACAGTTAGACCGGCAGATCTGGGGTGACAAATGTCATAACATTTCTGACGCCTGAAGAACGTCGTTTCAGGCGAACTAGGTCATAGCATGGTTATAATAATTCACAGAAAGTATTAACAAACATAGGAATTTACGGGAATTTCATTGAAATCAAATGAGTTTATGTCGATTTAAACTCTCATGGTTTTTTTATAAATATGACAAATTATTTGTAGAGTCCGGTCTTTGGGTTTTAAGACTACATTTACATATTAAGGAAAATATTGGATTTTCCGGAACGAACACTACTTTTACAAGAAAGGTTTTTCATAATCGCATACAAAAACTTATGAACTCACCAACCATTGTGTTGATACCTTTTTCAAACAACTTGTATTCTCAGGAAATCACTAAATAGGTAATCAAGTGCTTTTGAGGATGGGACGTTAAGGCGTCAAAAACTTTACATTTTGTCAACATATTGTAATTGATTTCGAAACATCTAATTCATACGATGATGTAACTCTTTCAATTATATATATGTTGGTTGTGTTTACTTTAATCACTATGGCAATTGTTGTTATGATACTATACATGAAGTCCTCCACCCCCGGACGTTTCCGCCATCCTTGGTTTGGGGGTGTGCCAGATTGGTACCAGAGCACGGTTTATAGTGAATTAAGTATATCAAAGCACATAAGATATACAAACTATAAAAACATTTGGGACTAAAAGTCTCTGATTTTAAAACATTTTTAATGGGATATACTTTTAGAAAATAAATAGTTTTCTTGTTTAAAGTATACATACATGCATTACATACTCGCGTAGTGTCATAACTAGGAGAACAT
This sequence comes from Lactuca sativa, assembly GCF_002870075.4. Classification (NCBI taxonomy): domain Eukaryota; kingdom Viridiplantae; phylum Streptophyta; class Magnoliopsida; order Asterales; family Asteraceae; genus Lactuca; species Lactuca sativa. The sequence continues at coordinate 74,999,660 of NC_056624.2, read as the reverse complement.
AAAGTAAAAGAAGATGAGTTGTACACTATGAGTATGCCTTAGTATATGTGAATCTAGTCAGGGAGGGATATAGCCTGATCAACTATATATGTCCGAGAAGTGACTTACACATACTGGGGGGATAGTCGTAGTGGGCAACAAATCTAATAACCTAACTTCACTCTACAAAGAATGCTCTAAGAACCAGATCTAAACATTTAAAATACTATAGGAGTATTTGTATGTTGCTGTAGCGCAATACTAATATTATTAACCGTTACATGCTTCTTACACCCCTATTCTCACACAGACGACATGGCAGGATTCCACTTACTAGAAGACTCATACCTTCTCAATCAGGGAAATGTCGGTTGGATCAAAGAAGAGCCCGAAGAACCGATCGAAGAAGATCCCGAAGAGGATCCCGAAGAAGATCCTGAAGAGAGTCCCGAAGAGGATTCCGAAGAAGAACCCGAAGAGGAACCCGAGGAAGAACCAGAATAAGAAGAAAAAGAGGAAGAAGAAGAAGAAGAGGAAGACGTCGAGGTAGACATGGATGAAGGTGAAAGTGAAGAAGAAGCAGAGGTCATCAATCCTCCCTATATATCCTGAGTTCGCGCCAACCGATACGACTTCTTCGAAGCCGTACCTCGATGGGCGACCATAATTGAGGGATGGGGTCGCCGTCGAGGTCAACGAGGTTTCTATGACCTCAGCCACGGAGGACCAGCCGATAGAGCCCTCCCATTCATGACTCCACAGATAGCGATTATGGATGATCGCGGTAGGATGACGACCGATCAGGTCCGGGAACTAGGTGCCATCATAAAGTCTACCACTGCTCGCACCAGAGACCTAGAACGAGACTCCCACTACAGGGATCAACTCATTCAGGACCTTCTCGTTGCTCAAGTAGAAGCAAGGGATGATGGGTTTTAGCCATAAGAACTTTCCTATGTGCGTATGCAAAACCCTAATGCTTGGATCTAGGCTTTCTAATTAAACATGCTATGAATCCAAGACTTCTAATAAATATTTAGGCTAAATAACAACATTGAAACATATCTAGAATCATACCTTTGAATTCCTTGTTGACCTTGTTGTCTTGGAGCTTCTAGAGTCACAAATGTCACTCCTCTAATGGCTTACAAACACCAAAAGCAAGGAGGATGATTTAGGAGAGAGGAGAGGGGAGGAATTCGGCCAGAGCTTCCTTACTTAAGGTTAAGTTCCGAATTCCTCATGCCATAGGGTCTATTTATACTTGTAGACTCCTTAAGGGTTACAGTTTAAACCCTATTGGATAATCTTCTCTTAAGGCTATCCAAATCCTTTCCTTAGATAACACCTTGGACGATTTTGAAGCTATCCTAGCTTCTAGAATCCGTCCCTTGTATCTCTATAAGGATTTACAGTCTAAAGCTTAACTATCAAACAATTGACAGTTTATACCCCTTTATTTAATTAATCTCTTTAAGTCACCAAATTAATTCCAATTAATTCTATGACTTATATTAATCAAATAACAATATATTATTCTCATAATATATTAATAATATTTTCTCTCTCTTAATAAATCATCCTATCAAGTTGCTATGGTGAAGGAACCCCAAAAGGACCATGCACAACCGGGTCAAATACTTGCCTAATATAGTTGTAGCCTTAGACACTATTCCAACAGTCTCCCACTTGGATAAGTCTAATAACTATATGCACAAGTACAATTCGGTTTGCAATCGTAGCTCTCAAAGACGCTGTCAAACTCTGATCTAATCAATCTTGTCCTTTAGATAAGGGATCTTACAGTCCTCTGTTAGATATCATGTTGACAATCCTATGGAATGGTTAGTCAAGCATTTAGGTTTCTCAATCTCTGATTTATTCGACATAGAACTTAACCGAACACATCAACTCAGTTCTGACCAGGCCCGACACATAAGTCAAATCAAATCATCGAGCGGCCGAGATATCGCTTTTACCTTCTTAGATAAAAGTTACAGATAAACTTCGACTTATATGCATTTACTTATTCATTAACTTACTATACACAACAATGCGTTTTATAACACCGAGTTACTGATGCGTTTTGGCATTAACAATGTACAATCAATTAACAAATAACAAACCATATATCTAGATTTTAAGACTATATGATATTATCGTCTTGCGATCACCTTTTTATATCTTATTCCATAAGGCGATTCCAGCAAGCGCGGGTTTGTTCCAATGCTCAAAACCAGTTCATAAGCACTCATGAACGTTGCAGCAATCCTTTGCTATGTCTAACACCATTTAGACAATCTACACACCAATTCATGACAATCTTCATTCATATTTACTTCCAACATATGAACGATTGTGGACAATTTGAACAATTCGATTATTCATAATAAACTCAATTATTCTGGAAGTCAAAACATGCAAAGTGAAACAATAGTTAAACAATTAACATAAGATAGTAACATTACTCATAAATAAAACTCCTTTATTTAATCATCAAATGTTAATTACATTTATTGCTTAACCCTACTCAGTCCCTTCGTAAGCGGATTTGCTGGGTTATCTCCTAATGATATCCTCTTCACTACGAGTTGTCCTTCTTCTACACGATGTCTAATGAAGTGGTATTTTCTATCGATATGTCGTGATCTACCATGATCCCTTGGTTCCATGGTGAGGCAACCGCTCCTTCGTTATCACAGAAAATCTCCATGGGCTCCTTTATGGCGGGCACAACTCCAAGATCACCCATGAAGTTCTTCAGCCATATTGCCTCCTTCGACGCTTCGCTCACTGCAATGTACTCTGATTTGCACGTTGAATCAGCTACAGTTTCTTGCTTGGAACTCTTCCATGTCACTGCTCCACCATTTAGGGTAAAGACCCAGCCCGACTGCGAACGGTAGTTGTCCCTGTCGGTCTGAAAACTGGCGTCACTATACCCTCGCACCTTTAAGTCGTCACTCCCTCCGAGGACTAAGAACCATTCCTTCGTCCTCCGAAGGTACTTAAGAATATTCTTCACCGCAATCCAATGTGCTCTACCAGGATTCCCTTGATATCTGCTAACCATGCTCAAAGCGAAGGCTACATCAGGGCGAGTACAAGTCATAGCGTACATGATTGAGCCAACTGCGGAAGCGTATGGTACTCGGCTCATTTATGCTATCTCAGCTTTGGTACTCGGACTTTGAGTCTTACTCATCTTGGCATTACTTTGTATTGGTAATTCTCCCTTCTTCGAGTTCTCCATACTAAAACGTTTTAGTACCTTCTCTAAGTAAGTGTTCTGACTAAGTCCAATTAGTCTCTTACTTCTCTCTCTTACTATCCTTATTCCCAAAATGTAAGAAGCCTCTCCGAGGTCCTTCATAGCGAACCACTTCTCGAGCTAGGACTTAACCTCTTGCAGAGTCGGGATGTCGTTTCCTATGAGTAATATGTCATCGACATATAGAATGAGAAAGCTTACTATACTCCCACTGGCTTTGACATATACACATCATTCATCTTCGCTTCGTACAAATCCAAACTCTTTGACTTTCTTATCGAAGCAAAGATTCCATCTACGAGATGCTTGCTTAAGTCCATAAATGGACTTCTCAAGCTTACACACTCTATTCGGATGCTTCGGATCCACAAACCCCTCTGGCTGAGCCATGTAAACATCCTCAGCCAACTTTCCATTAAGGAAAGCGGTCTTGACATCCATTTGCCAAATCTCATAATCATGAAATGCGGCAATAGCTAGCATCACTCTAATAGACTTTATCTTCGCAACTGGTGAGAAGGTCTCATCATAGTCAACTCCGGGAGTTTGAGTAAAGCCCTTCGCAACCAATCGCGCCTTATACGTGTGTACTTTTCCATCCACGTCGGTCTTCTTCTTAAAGATCCATTTGCACCCAACGGTCTTACGTCCGGATACAGTATCAACCAAATTCCAAACTTGGTTATCATACATGGATTGGATCTCGCTATCCATTGCCTCTTTCCATTTTTCAGACTCCGGGCCTACCATGGCTTCCTTATAGCTATTAGGTTCATCAAGGTTTATTAGTGTACTATCACTAATATACGTGTCCCCTTCGGTAGTAATATGAAAACCATATAACTGGGGCTGAAACCTAACTCTTTCGGAACGTCTAAGAGGTAACGATACGTCAATCGGTTCAACCGGAGTTTCCTCCTCGGGTTGAGTGCCAGCGGTAGAGGTTCCTTCATCTATCGACTCTTGAATCTCTTCAAGCTCGATTTGCCTCCGACTGTCCCCTTGGCTTATAAGTTCTCGTTCTCAGAAAACACCTCTCCTCGCAACGAAGACTATATTGTCCTTCGGTCTATAGAAGAGATATCCAAAGGATCTCTGCGGGTAGCCGATGAAAATACATCGCTCACTACGAGGTTCAAGCTTGTCATGAGTATCTCGTCTTACGAAAGCCTCACAACCCCAAACCTTGATATGTGCCAACGAGGGAGCTTTCCCTATCCACATCTCGCGAGGTGTTTTGGCAACCTTCTTAGTAGGGACTCGGTTAAGGATATGGGCGGTAGTCTCTAAGGCATACCCCCTAGATGAGATAGATAGTGAAGCACGACTCATCATAGAGCGAACCATGTCTAACAAGGTTCGATTACGCCTTTCTGCCACACCATTCAACTGTGGTGTCCTAGATGGCATCAATTGTGAAACTATTCCACACTCCTTGAGATAATCATGGAATTCAAGACTTAGGTACTCTCCTCCTCGATCGGATCGAAGCATCTTGATCTTCCTGCCTAATTGATTCTCCACTTCATTCTTAAACTCTTTGAACTTTTCAAAAGTTTCTGACTTTTGCTTGATTAAATAGATATACCCATATCTACTATAAGCATCAGTGAAAGTCACGTAGAAGCAGTTCCCATCCTTCGTGGTTGATCTAAACGGTCCACATACATCGGTATGTATTAGGTCCAATAGACCCTCACCCCTTTTACAAGAGCCAGCGAAGGGTGACTTAGTCATCTTTCCAAGCAAACAAGACTCGCACGTGTCATCTTCCCTAAGGTCGAATGACTCCAACACTCCATCCTTTTGGAGTTGGGCTATGCGCTTCTTGTTGACATGTCCAAGACGACAATGCCACAAGGATGCTTTATCCATACTAGTGGAAGAATCTATGTTCAAAACATCATTTCCTAAGTTATCAACAATCATAACAGTTTCATAAATTCTATTACATGGTATAGCTTCAAAGTAAAAGACACCATTTAGATAAGCTAAAATAGAACCATTCTCATTATTAAAAGAAAATCTAAAACCTTGTCTATACAAACCATGAAATGAAATGATGTTTCTAGCCATTTCTGGCAAATAGCAACAATTGTTCAAATCTAAAGATAAATTATTCCTAAGCACTAAAAAACACACTCCAATCTTGGTCACAGGCAACGATCTTCTATTTCCCATGATTAGATTTATTCTTCCTTGCTCCACATGCCTACTTCTTCTTAGTCCCTGCACATTAGAACAAATGTGATAACCACAACCGGTATCAAGAACCCAAGAAATAGCATGATTAGAATCGTTAGACTTAATTGTGTATGTACCTACGAAAGATGGCTTGATCTTTCCTTCCTTGATGGCTTGCAGGTACTCTGGGCAGCTTCTCTTCCAATGTCCTATCTTGTGGCAGTGGTGGCACTCTGCCTCCTTCGAGTTAGGGCAGGGCTTAGCGGGATCAACTTTGGTCCCACTAGAAGAGGCACCATCTCGGGCTTTAACCTTGCGATAGTTCTTAGACAAAGCCTTCCTCTTCTTTCCCTTTCCTTGACCAATAGCCAAGACAGGAGCAGCAGGTGGATTGGGAGTTGGTGCAACAGACTTGTCTTTGAAGTTGCTCTCAGCGACCCTCAAGAGACCTTGGAGTTTGCTTAGGGTGACCTCCTCTTTGTTCATGTGGTAGGTCATCCTAAATTGATTGTACATCGGAGGCAAAGAGTGAAGCACCATGTCGATCGCCAAGTCTTCCCCAAAGTCAACACTTAACTTGCAAAGGCGGTCAACATACCTTTGCATCTTTTGCAAGTGCACGGTAAGAGATTCTCCATGACCCATCTTAGCGGAAATCATGTTGGTGAAAATCTCATAACGCTCTTGTCTCGCGTTCTGGTGGTATCTCTCCAATAAGTCTTGATGCATTTCATACAGATACATGTCCTCATAGGACTTTTGGAATTCGGAGTTCATTATCGCGATCATGATGCAATGCACTTTCGTTGCATCAAGCTCGTGAGTTTCAAAAGCGGTGATTTCGACGGGAGTAGCGATTTCGGGGTTGATTTTCTCGAGCTTCTCATCGAGGACATACTCCTTATCCTCATAGTGAGCAATGGTGCGAATGTATCTTATCCATTCGCTAAAGTTCGTTCCATCGAAGGTGACCTTTTGGCAAAGGCTCATCAACGTGAATGAACTAGCAGCAGCGTTGTTAGCGTTCGACATCTACAAAAGGAAGAAAGGACAAATATAGATTAGAATAAGAATCCCTAATTATCACCCAATAAGAACAATTAGGGCTAGGATCCAACAATGACATTTAAATACTACAAAAGGGATGCCGTAATCTAACATGCAAATAAATTGAAGGTAAGTGAATGACGATTCACTAATTCTCCATCACAAAACCTAAAACTATTAGTCCTAAGTGTATTAAGAATTCCTAGGTTTGGATGAGATTCATTGAAACTATTCAATGACATGTTTAAATCTCGATATGCCCCTCTTGTTTGTGACTGGGATACCGAGGATCACAAAGCGGGTGTGAATTACCATGCAAATTCACATGGTGCCTTCATTGTAACAATCACCTATTCGATGTGCCGGTAAACCACACACGCTCCATCGAACTATGATAAACAATGAATCACCCTTTGCCACCTTTGCTTAGAACCAATTAGTGTGCCGGTAAACCACACACGCTCCACTAACTTCTTAGTAAGGGTGCAAAGTGTAATTTCATGGGATTGCATCAATTCACTTTTCCTAAAGTAACTAAGATTGGTAAATTTAAAAAATGTGTAGTTACTTTGTATTACTTATTATACTTTTAATGAGAGGATGAGGTTGCCCTATCCTACCCGTTCGGCTAACGACCCTCCACCGATCAAGCAAGCGGTGGGTGTGAGTGTACACCCATTAAGCGCCATTTTATAGGCCGCAACCTTATACCCACCTTATAGATCGGCTTCGTGAATGAGGCCTACTAACGGTAAGACTAGCATTTTAGTTATACATATATATATATATATTATTCTTGTAATATTATATTAGTATAGGGTTGTATTTTAAACCTTTTAAAATCTAGGGTTTGAAATTTAAGTTGTCTAAATTAAAACTTTTAATCACAAATATAAATTTCAAAACTTGAGGACAAGTTTTAAACATTTAAAACATGGAGGATCAAATAACAAATAATTTCAATTAACAATTAATTTCCTAATTATCTATATTTGATTTATTCAAGATTTCTTTTAAGATAATTACCAAAATAATCAAAATAATTAATTAATTATCATATAAGGAAATTAAATATTTTATTAGTTGATAATTACCTTTAACTAGATCAAGATAATAATCATATATATCAAAAAATCAGATTTAGGTTGATCTAATTAGTATAAGGAAAGTTTCCATAAGATAATTATAAAGAAATCCCGAATCTGGCCATTCCTGACGCTTAGACTCGCCGAGTGCACAAAGGGACTCGCCGAGTCCACTTTGGAACTCGCCGAGTCAGAGACTCAGAAACCAAAAAATCGAATTTTGCAGGTTTGTTTCAGTTAATCAAGCAACAATTTAAAGAAAACCAAGCTAGGCTCTGATACCACTGATGGGTTTTAGCCATAAGAACTTTCCTATGTGCACATGCAAAACCCTAATGCTTGGATCTAGGCTTTCTAATTAAACATGCTATGAATCCAAGACTTCTAATAAATATTTAGGCTAAATAACAACATTGAAACAGATCTAGAATCATACCTTTGAATTCCTTGTTGATCTTGTTGTCTTGGAGCTTCTAGAGTCACAAATGTCACTCCTCTAATGGCTTACAAACACCAAAAGCAAGGAGGATGATTTAGGAGAGAGGAGAGGGGAGGAATTCGGCCAGAGCTTCCTTACTTAAGGTTAAGTTCCGAATTCCTCATGCCATAGGGTCTATTTATACTTGTAGACTCCTTAAGGGTTACAGTTTAAACCCTATTGGATAATCTTCTCTTAAGGCTATCCAAATCCTTTCCTTAGATAACACCTTGGACGATTTTGAAGCTATCCTAGCTTCTAGAATCCGTCCCTTGTATCTCTATAAGGATTTACAGTATAAAGCTTAACTATCAAACAATTGACAGTTTATACCCCTTTATTTAATTAATCTCTTTAAGTCACCAAATTAATTCCAATTAATTCTATGACTTATATTAATCAAATAACAATATATTATTCCTTATATTATTCTCATAATATATTAATAATATTTTCTCTCTCTTAATAAATCATCCTATCAAGTTGCTATGGTGAAGGCAACCCAAAAGGACCATGCACAACCGGGTCAAATACTTGCCTAATATAGTTGTAGCCTTAGACACTATTCCAACAAGGGAGTATCGGGAAAGATACTTGGTGCTTGAGGAGAGAATGGTTGAAACCGAACGGAGATTAGCAGAACTGCAAGGCGCATCGACATAATCCCAAGCTCCATCAAGGAAGGATCGTCGTGAGTAGGACTCATTACTACTCACACATCTTTATAGTATAGGTTTATGAGCATGCATTGGTGCTACTCTTTTGTATGTAGGTTGACCCTGCGACTAAGTGATTACACTATTCAAAGGGCTTTTGTGCTGTCAAAACTATCTTTTACATTGATGTAATGTAGACCCTTATGAGGTCAAATTTGCTCCAAAACAATATGTACTAAAATTTTATCAATGAATTTAGCATGCATTTTACTTCATTGGGTGTTGACATGAGATTTTACTATGTGGTATTACAAACAATTTACAACTGATAACTCTAAGATTTGTAAGTGTACCTCATCGTTATGTACAATTAAAGAAGTAATCAACCTAGAAATGGTGAGTCCACCTTAGGACCTGTTCCTTGTTTGGTTGTGGAATTAGGGCAGACTCATTAGTATCAACTGCTTATTAAAATTTTAATTACACATAACCGGGGCACATCAAGCGAATCTTAGGAGTGGCTCAGACGCCGAACCGAACACATGACTCCGTTTGAGTCACCACTATTTAATTCATAAGTTTAATTGCATAAACTTTTTCTATGAATTACTTGCTAATGCAATAAACTCGGGATATAATACAAATGAGATAAAACAAGTAACACTCGACTCGTTATTACTATTGAAGTCTTACCGACTTGTCATTTTAAAACTTATGACAAAACTATGCCGCCAAGGAAAAGACCAAGACCTTCCAGCAGCGCAGCACCACGTCCTCCGCCGCCGCCTCCACAAATTGATCTGGCAATGTTCCAGGCTGCATTAGCAGCAGCTGTGACGGTAGCTATGTCGCAAATGGGCACGAATGGCAATGGTGGATCCGGATCTAGTGCTACACCCTCTAAACAGGGTGACGGGCGCACAAAGGAATGCACCTACAAGGACATCACCAATGGCAAACCTGATACCTTCAATGGGAGCGGGGGCGTCATCACACTGATGCAATGGTTCGAAAGGACCGAAGAAGTCTTCGAAATCTGTGCTTGTCCCGAAACGAGCAAGGTCAAGTACACGACATTCACTTTCACTGGTAGGGCTCTCACTTGGTGGAATGGCCGAGTTAAATCACTTACTCCAACAGTGGCTAACTCCATAAGCTAGGAAAACCTAAAAGTGCTGATGCTAAAGGAGTTGCCCGAGGGGTGAAATACAAAAACTCGAAGAAGAACTCTGGAACCTCAGAATGTCAGGCACAGATCTTGAAACTTACACTGCCCGATTCAATGACCTAGCACTCCTCTGTCCAACAATGGTCACTCTAGAGGAGAAAAAGGTGGAACAATACCTCTGGAGGCTATCATCCCATATTCAAGATAGTGTAGTGGCCTCGAAACCAAATACCTTTGAAAGTGCCAAGGAATTGGCACAAAAACTTATCGATCACAAGGCCAGCCATGGTACTGTAATCGCCACCACTGACCAAGCAAAAGGAGGGAACAACAAGAGGAAGTTCTGGAACAATAAAAAGAAGCAACCGACATAGGACCCCACCAAGAAGCAACATATTGTGGCTGTCCGTGCTGCCACTACTGCTACCACTCCAGCACCACTGAAGCAATATGCTGGAAATCTCCCTAAGTGCAACAAGTGCAACTTCCACCACACTGGTGCTTATCGGGAAATGCACTGCAAAAATTGCGACAGGAAGGGGCATACCGCTCGTTTCTGTAAAGAGCCAGCATGACCGATCAACCAAGTTGCAAATGCATGGGCAAGCCAAACCTGCGATGGATGTGGTGAAGCAGGACACTTCAGGAGAAACTGCCCCAAAGTACAAGCCCTGAATTATGGTGGTGTAGGGAGAGTCCTAGCGATAGGACATGGGGAAGTAGTCAAGGATCCTACAGTGGTTACCGATACGTTTGTCCTCAATAACTCTTATGCATGCGTACTATTTGATAGTGGAGTGGAGAGGAGTTTTGTGAGCCACCAATACAAACAATTACTTAAACAAAATCCCCAATCATTAAAAGATTCATACGTCATAGAAATGGAAAACGGAAAGGTTAAGCGCACTGATGATATATACTCAGGGTGTACCCTCACTCCAGACAACCATTCGTTCAAAATCGATCTAATGGCAGTCACAATAAAAAGTTTCGACATCATCATTGGTATGGATTGGTTAAGTTCTCATCGTGCCAACATTCTATGTTACGAAAGGGTCGTACGCCTTAATCTGCCAAATGGCGAAACCCTTCTCATCTATGGTGATAAACCCAATGCAAATTTACAAATCATCTCTTACGTCAAAGCTCAAAAGTATCTCCGGAAGGAATACCGCGCTTTCTTGGCCCACATAATAGATAAGAAACAAGAGGTGAATGACATCAAAGACATTCCCGAGGTGCACAACTTCCCCGATGTATTCCCAGAAGATCTCCCAGGTGTACCGCTCACGCGACAAGTCAAATTTTGAATCGACTTAATTCCCGGAGCTACCCCTGTCGCCAGATCTCCATACCCCCTAGCACCAGCAGAAATGAAAGAACTGTCCAGCTAGTTGAATGAACTATTGAGCAAACAGTTCATTAGACCGAGCTTTTCACCTTGGGGAGCACCAGTCCTTCTTGTAAAGAAGAAGGACGGATCCTTTCGCATGTGCATCGGCTATCGGGAGTTAAACAAACTTACCATCAAGAATCGATATCCCTAACCCCGAATCGACGACCTCTTCGACCAACTTCAGGGAGCAAGCTACTTTTCAAAAATCGACTTGAGGTCGGGTTATCATCAGCTGCGAGTTCAAGAAGAAGATATCCCCAAGACGGCATTCAGAACTCGCAATGGACACTATGAGTTTGTAGTGATGCCATTCGGATTAACAAATGCGCCTGCGGTGTTCATGGACCTGATGAACCGAGTGTGTCAACCCTTCCTAGACAAATTCGTGATCGTGTTCATCGACGATATCTTGGTCTATTCGAGAAGCGAAGAAGAGCACCGCCAACATCTGCGACTAGTATTGGAGACTAAGAACGGAGAAGCTTTATGCTAAATTTTCAAAGTGAAAATTTTGGCTCCATGAAGTGGGATTTCTTGGCCATGTGGTTAGCGAGAAAGGAATACATGTTGATCCCTCAAAGATCAAAGCAATCGAAAACTAGACTGCACCGACAACGCCAACAAAAATCCGACAATTTTTAGGGCTTGTTGGATACTACCGAATATTCATACAGAACTTCTCCAAGATTACCCCTCACCACCTTGACTCAGAAAGGTGTGGTGTTCAAGTGGGAAGATAAACAAGACACCACTTTCCAAACGTTAAAACAAGCCATGTGCAACACACCGGTCTTGTCTCTTCTAGAACTGATGACTTCATGGTATCTTGCGATGCTTCAAATCAAGACCTCGGATGCGTGCTCATGTAGAGAGGTAAGGTCATCGCTTACGCGTCAAGGCAACTTAAGACACACAAAGTTAATTATACTACCCACAACCTTGAGCTGGGAGTAGTAGTGTTCGCCTTAAAGATTTGGAGGCACTACCTCTACGGCACAAAGTGCACCATCTTCACCGATCACAATAGTCTTCAGCATATCCTCAATCAAAAAGAGCTCAACATGCGACAAAGAAGATGGGTAGAGCTGCTGAATGACTACAAGTGCGAAATCCGCTACCATCTAGGCAAGGCCAATGTAGTGGCCGATGCCCTAAGCAAAAAAGAATATTCGGGCCGTCGAGTAAAATCCTTAACCATGACAATCCATTCACACCTGACCGCACAGATCAAGGAAGCGCAACTAGAAGCCTTGAAACCAGAAAATGTGGTAGGTGAGGCATTAAGGGGAATAGATAAGAACTTAGAAGTCAAGGATGATGGAGCTCGTTATCTCATGAACTGAATTTGTACACCGAAGTTTGGTGGATTCCGCGATGTTGTCATGAATGAAGCACACAAGACTCGATACTCCATCCATCCCAGGTCAGATAAGATGTATCTAGACCTCAAAAAGCTATACTGGTGGCCAAACATGAAGGCCGACATTACTACTTATGTAAGCAAGTGCCTGACTTGCGCCAAGGTCAAAGTAGAATACCAGAAGCCATCAGGACTACTACAACAGCCGGATATACCCAAGTGGAAGTGGGAACGGATAACCATGGACTTCATAACCAAGCTGCCTAAGACATCAGGTGGGCTTAATACCATATGGGTAATCATAGACAGATTGACCAAGTCTGCGCACTTCCTGCCGATAAAGGAAACCGGCAAGATGCAGAAGTTAACCAGAACGTACATCAAGGAGACTGTGCGACTGCATGGTGTACCAATAACCATTATCTCCGAACGAGATAGTAGATTCACCTCGCGATTTTGGCAGTCCCTACAGAAATCTCTGGGAACTAGACTTGACATGAGTACGGCCTACCATCCACAAACCGACGGGCAGAGCGAGCGAACCATACAGACATTGCAAGACATGTTGAGAGCCTGTGTGATAGACTTTGGTAAGGCTTGGGATACCCATTTACCGCTTATCGAGTTCTCCTACAATAACAGTTATCACACTAGCATCAAAGTCACCCCATTCGAAGCTCTCTACGGCTGCAAGTGCAGATCACCCCTGTGTTGGGCTGAAGTGGGGGATACACAACTAGGTAGAGGGCAAATCTCTAATAGCACCCTCACTGGTCCTGAAATCATAAGGGAGACCACAGAAAAGATTTTACTACTGAAAGTTTCCCCTTAGAATTCCAGGTCGGAGATCGGGTACTACTGAAAGTTTCCCCTTGGAAAGGAATGATACATTTCGGTAAACGTGGGAAACTAAACCCGAGGTACATCAGACCGTTTGAATTCCTTTCTAGGATTGGTCCCATGGCGTACAAACTCTGATTACCTCAAGAATTGAATAATGTACACCCTACCTTCCACATATCAAACATGAAAAAGTGCCTATCCGAAGAGACTCTCGTGATACCCCTTGACGAAATTGAAGTTAAGGAGAGTCTCCATTTTGTGGAAGAACCAGTTGAAATCATGGATCGAGAGATCAAAAGAATGAAGCAAAGTCGTATTCCCATAGTGAAGGTTCGTTGGAACACTAAATGAGGACCCGAGTTCACCTGGGAATGCGAAGATCAAATGAAACAAAAATACCTGCATCTTTTCCCAAACTCTTGAAGTCCCAGTCAGAAGGTAAATTTCGGGAAGAAATTCCCTCTAACGGGGGGATGATGTGACAATAGTCAATTTCGGGTCAATTCAAAGTCAAACAAAGCCTAAGAGTCAAACCGGACGACTCAATTAACCCTTGTATATTAGGGTTTACGTTATGTAATTACTGTACAACTCGTTATTTTAATGAGAAAACATCATTTGGAAAATTCGTGTGTTTAACTTTCCTTAGCCTTGATAGTGCTAAACAATGAACCAAAGAGATAAAACACTATTGCACACTCATCGGGAGTGTGTAGGTCACTAAAACATGCCTTAACGGGGTTTATGGACATTGCATTTCGATGTTCGATGCTTAAAAAGGTCATAAATGGAACCTCTCTAAATCTCTTTCACTCTATCTCTCTCTATTCGAAATCTCTCTCAAATCTCTCCCAAATCTCTCTCAAAAGTTCCCATAACATTTCGTAATCATTTGGGCCATCCCGACCCTGAACCGGGTCAAAAACCTCTTAAAACGGGGTTAGAACGGGTAAAATACCCTAAAAGACCCAAAACCCCTTTATAGGGCTGAAGCCTCTTAGGGCGGAACCCTCTTGGACCGAAAGCAGCATGAACCGAGGCCCTTGGGTAGCCGTAGTCCTCCGGCCGTAGCCACCGAGCCGAAGCCAAGAGCCGCAACTGTCAAGCCCGCAGCCACCAAGCACGGAGCCGCCGAACCCGAAACCAAGCCCCCGCTTCGATCTCGCCTTCGGACCGTAGCCCCCCGTCTCCCTCGGATCCGCACCAGCAGTCCAGCCACTCCGGTTTTAGGCTGCTGAGACCGAGACCTCGCCCAGACTTCTGATTTTCCATCTTTTTACCTGGTTTTCAACCACGACTCCGTGTTAAGCCCATTTTTCATCATTTTAAAGCGGGATTTTCACCCAAAACTTTATTTTAACATATTAAGACCATATGTCTTAAATAATCACGTTTTTAATGCAAATCTTATCCAAGATTTAGTGGTTGGAGTAATTAAGGTGGAGTGTTGACCTTGCTTTAATTTATGACACAAGCAACCACCGTCTCTCACCTACTCTATGGCCAGCCACTCCTCCCACCATACCTTGGTCATGTCAAGGTACTTTCTCTTCATTTTTCTAGCCATTCCCACGTTTTAGAGTTGGAACAACTCTCTCTCTCTCTCTCTCTCTCTCTCCTCATTCTCACTCACTTCT
Organism: Lactuca sativa; assembly: GCF_002870075.4. Lineage (NCBI taxonomy): Eukaryota > Viridiplantae > Streptophyta > Magnoliopsida > Asterales > Asteraceae > Lactuca > Lactuca sativa. Next base: position 74,984,556 of record NC_056624.2, on the reverse strand, counting down.
CTCATTTCCACCAAAGATCAAACCCACTTTTCTCTCAAATTCTCTCACACAAATTCGAGATTTCCAAGGCTTTTCCAGATTTCTCCTTCATTTGGTAAGTATCATCACCCTCCTTATGGTTATTACATTTCGTTTTACTCAAATCATTGATTCCTTACACAAACTCCATCAATAGAGTGTTAGATTCTCGAATCTTCAAGCAATCCTTCAAGTGTTCTTGAGTTGAACACTTCTCTCCTTCAACATCCATCCACTGAAATCACACAAGGTGAGTTCATACCCCTACATTTTTATGCTTTCTTGAGTTTTAAGGGGGGGGGTGGGAATACAAGTTAAAACACCAAGAACACCAATAAGTTCTTCTAACAACTTTCATTAGAAAAGTTGGGCTCCATTCATGGACTATTTTGATCAACTTAAACATTTGAATTTTTAAAATTGTTTTAGGTGGAATTAGTTTCAGTTCTTAGCTTTACAATGACTACTTGCACATCTCCATACGGTTTTTCTACAATTTATGGTGATTTTTACAAAACTGCCTATCATTTAAAGAACCAATCTGGACCAGTCTGTGATTATGGATGTTTTCACGTAAGTTGGAGGTCACTAAATATCATGAGAAAATTTATGAACAAACTAGACTCATTTTCCAAACTTTGATATTTTACGGATTCTGATTTTGACCTTTGATGATTTTTCTACAATTTTTATAAGAACAGTAATAGAAAATGTTAACAACAGAAAAATGCTATCAATTTCATTTCACCTTGTAACATGTTGAGCAAGGTGTGTATCTTTATGGGGTTATATGTTATTGCAATAAATGTCATTTTGTCTTAATATATAGACATAAAACAGTTAACAAATGGATTTTTGCAATATAAAGAATGGAAAATAACAAATCGTTAAAATCAAAGTACATCCATTACATACAAACATTTGGATAAACTATGTTAAGTATAGTTTTGTACATTACTACTACTACCCTTGTTTTGATGAACTATAATAGGTATAGTTTATGATACATTACATAATACATACATTTGAAAAAAGGTACATTCATGCAAAGAGAATTTTCATTACACAACATGTAATTTCGTTAATGTCTTTGTGAGGCATTCGCTTCAATTTACCAATAAGTCATGTATTGTAACCAGAGTCTCCTGGAGGGAGAGGGTGATAGTTGTATATATAGATCTATATTGGGTGTGACAAACCCACACCTTAACTGCATGCAACAGTTAGACCGGCAGGTCTGGGGTGACAAATGTCATAACATTTCCGACGACTGAAGAACGTCGTTTCATGCCAACTAGGTCATAGCATGATTATAATAACTCAAAAAAAGTATTAACAAACATAGGAATTTATGGGAATTTAATTGAAATCAAACGAGTTTATGTCAATTTAAACTTGCATTTTTTTTCTATAAATATGACAAATTATTTGTACATTTCGGTCTTTGGGTTTTAAGACTACATTTACATATTAAAGAAAATATTGGATTTTCCGGAACGAACACTACTTTTACAAGAAAAGGTTTTCATAATTGCATACAAAAACTTTTGAACTCACCAACCTTTGTGTTGACACCTTTTTCTAACAACTTGTATTCTCAGGAAATCACTAAACAGGTAATCAAGTGCTTTTGAGGATGGGATGTTAAGGCGTCAAACACTTTACATTTTGTGAACATATTGTAATTGATTTAGAAACATGTAATTCATACAATTATGTAACTCTTTCAATTATATATATGTTGGTTGTGTTTACTTTAATCACTATGGCAATTGTTGTTATGATACTATACATGAAGTCCACCACCCCCGGACGTTTCCCCCATCCTTGGTTTGGGGGTGTGACATCGTGACTCCATCTGTTTAAGTTTGTTGCCCACAGGGGTGTGGGACCTTCAAATGATGTATGAGGGTTGGGGTTTGGGTTTTGAGCCACTGGGGGTAGGTTATTAACTTCGGGTTCGGAGTCAAAATCCTCCAAGAAGTTCTCTGAGAAGTCGTCATCCAGAGGGATTGGATGATTTTCTTCTAGCTCTGCATCGAGCCATCCTCCGTTAGCTCAGTTGGGAAAGTACAGGTCGTCAAGGAGATTGAATCCAACCATGTTATCTACGCGAGAAGAGGGGTAAAAGAAATAGTTAATAGGCGTACTAATTACGATAAGTATAAGATGATCTTTATCAGTTACGTCAGTATTTGCATAGTGCATACCAGTTTCATGTAATTAAAACAAGATAGGAATTCGAATAGGTGACCCTAACTCCAAATCCACAACCAAACAAGGAACAGGAAATAAAGCAAAGGTCACAGATTCTAAGTCTATGAAACCTTAGTCACATATGACCTTAGCGTATCCACCAAGTAGCTATTGACTTAATAATAAAGACCTTTAGTTCTCAAATAAGTAATTATAGTAACACAAAATACTCATATAGTATTTTAATCATATGTTATGTTCTAATGTTTTCACTGTAGTAGTGTTGGTAAGTCTTTAGACTTGCTGCAACACCACAACCATTCCTAGGCACGTGCAAATCACTCCATGGAAAGATATAGTTGATCAGGCTATATCACTCTCAGATCTAATATATGTTCCCAATCCTGATTGTGTTGTTCAACAAACGTAGTACTTTTGTTCTGCCCTAGTGACACTGATTTTAGTACGAATGCAGGTATGTATACTTAGTTAAATATTTTATTATTTAAAAGTATAAACTCTTGGTCAGATTATTTTAATCCCTTTGTGTTTATAGTTTGTATATCTTTAATGGGTTGATACACTTGATTCACTATAAACAATGCTATGATACCAATCTGTCACACCCCAAAACCTGAACGGCTGAAACGTTCGGGGGCGGAGGACGTCATGTACAGTATCACAACAATGCATAATAGTAAACAAGAAACAACATTATCCGTTGCATTAATAATATAATTTTAATACAAGCGTGTTTTGTATAGTTTACAAGACACCAAAAATATTGTCACACCCCCGAACCAGACGGCGGAAACGTCTGAGGGCTGTCGTGACTCAATTGAATACCATAACATTGAATATATATGAAACATAACATCATTCTCGACTTTACTGGCAGTACCAAAGGACCCTTGGGGCCCAATAGTATAAAAGCCATTGAAAGTCCTTTTACGCTGTGTTGGATCATGTAAGACCCAACAACTCGTAAGGATGTAGTCTTCGGGCCTAAAGATCAGGTCATTGGGCTAGCTAGGCCCAACAAGCAAGATTTGACACTTTTGGGCCCAAGGATGGTGTATCGATGTCTGTATATTCCCACGTGTGTATTGAATTCCCGAATTTTCCGTGTATGAATCGAGTTGTCGTCATGTTAGTAGTTTCGGATTCGTTATTGATTCGAGACCGAATCAATTCGTTTGGTAACGATTTTTGGTGTTGTTTGTGTATTGTGATTTGTCGGTAGTCGCAGTGTCAGTATTTTATCGCAACAGATTTATTGATTTATACATTGAGGTTTTTCTGTTTACAGCCCCTTTCTTTTGTAAATTTACCTTTTCAACCCTTTGAATAAATTAGTTTCCGATTTAGTCCCTAAACCATTTTTCTTGGCATTTTAATATAAAAACTTATTGGAAATGATGTTTTTCAGCATATTTTCATTTAAAAACAGTTTTAGTCCCTCAAAATATAGTTTTCTCGGCTGTAACCTCCTTTTTTGCAACTTTTACACTTTTGGCCCAAGATAGAAATTTTTTGCATCTTTCGTCCTTTTTAATTATGAAAAGCATTTTTAACCCTTGAAATGGATTTGCAACACTATTAGTCCCCTGTTTTACAGAAAAACATAGTTTCAGCCCCTCAAATTGTAAAATCTCGCATAATGGGCCTTATTGGGCCGAAAATGTCATTTTTGGTCCATTATGCTTGAAAATTTATATTTTAGTCCTTCAAAAGGGTATATTTTCAGAAAATACATTATCAAAACTGTTTTGACTCATTTCACCCATCAGAATTTGTATTTTCTCATTTTGGACCCTTTAACTTTATATTTTTAACATTTTGAGTCCAAAAATGAGTTTTTTAGCCCAAAGAAGACATTATTACACATCTTGGTTATTTTTCATGAAATGATTTGTATGTAGTAATATAGTTTATGATAGTAACATATAACACAAAATATATCTCGATTTTTAAGGGCTTTTTTACTAGATCCAACAACATAATGACACAAAAACACAATTATAAACATAGAAACCACACAAGACATACAATACACATAGATCTACACATTTACTTGTATCCCCCCCCCCCACAAAACTTATAAAACTGAAAAATAGGGGGTATGAAGCTCACCTTTGGGTGTGGTTTCGGTTTTGGGGGAGAAATGGAAGAAATGAAGTGATCTTCGGCCTTAGCAACCTCTCCTTGAAGATATCAAGTTTGAGGTGATTCTAATATGCAAGATCATGATTTATTATGAGTTAAGAAGAGGTGTTTGATAAATCAAGGAACCTAGATCATAGATTAGTCATCAACTTACCTTAGATGATGTGTTTGTGGGAAAAACCTCCTTGAAAAGCTCTTGATTCTCGAAATTTTTGAAGGAGGAGGGAGGAATGCTCTTCAAGACTTAGAGAGATTGGAATAGATTTTTGTGAGGTGTGTGTGTGTGTGTTCTCGGCCGAAACAAAGAGGAGAAGAGAGAGAGGAGTTGAAGTGACACTCCTAGATGCATGTTGGTCCATGCATGGAGGCATGTGGGGTATAAGTGAGATGGCACTCCATAAGTCAACTCTTCACCCTTGGATTTGGGCTTTGGGCCGAGATTTTGAAAGAAAATGGAGAGTATTGGGCTTTAATGTTCCTAAGCCCATATTAGAGTTAGGTTTGATGATTTTTGGCCCTATAAGATATAAGTGTGATTTTTATACTTTGTTGGGCTAGTTTAAGTTAATTATGGCCCATAATGTTTCATGAAGTTGATTTATTCCATTCTAGGCCCAATATGGCCCAAAATGTTGAAATAAATGAAAGTGGGTCCAATTAGAGCCCATTTAAAGGTTCTAAGCCCATGATAGTCAAATTGGAAGCTTATTGGTCCTTTGAGTCCAATAAGGAAGTCCTAGTCCAAAATGGACCTAAACAAGAACTTCTAGGGTTTCCAATTACTTGTAGACTATTTGTAATACTTGTATGGTGTATTTGATTGAAAATTTTGATGTCATAGAGTAAGCATCATACATGCTCTTAAGTTTTTGATTCCACATTTTACTTGAGTGTAATGATTACAAGGCACAAAATTTCTAGTTGTGACATCATCCCCCCGTTAGAGGGAATTTCGTCCCGAAATTCTGTTTGAAAGCTAGATTTGAGAATGCTAGAATAGGTGACGGTACTTTTGCTTCATTTGGTCTTCGCGTTCCCACATGAATTCTGGCCCACGCTTTGCGTTCCACCATACTTTCACGATCGGGATGCGACTTTGCTTAGTACGCTTCACCTCCCTGTCCATGATTTCAACCGGTTCTTCAACGAACAGGAGATTCTCGTTGATTTCGATCTCGTCAAGGGGGATAACGAGGGTTTCATCTGATAGACACTTATTTAGATTAGAGACATGGAACACGGGGTGTACACTGTTTAGCTCTGCGGGTAGTTGCAGTTTGTATGCCACTGGGCCTATTCGGGCGACGATTTCGAAAGGTCCAATGTATCGAGGGTTCAGTTTTCCCCGCTTCCAAAAATGAATAACTCCTTTCCAGGGTGAGACTTTTAACAATACTCAATCTCCGACTTGAAATTCTAAGGGCTTTCGCCGTTTATCGGCATAGCTCTTTAGTCGGTCGTGCGATGCTTGTAATCGAGCTCTGATTTGAATAATCTTTTCTGTGGTTTCACGAATGATCTCCGGTCCCGTTAGCGCCTTATCCGACGTGAGTGCTTTTGCTAGCTGGGTGTCACCTACTTCAGCCCAACATAACGGTGATCTACACTTACGTCCGTACAGTGCTTCGAAAGGAGCGACCTTAATGCTTGAATGATAACTGTTGTTATACGAGAATTCGACTAAAGGTAAATGGGTATCCCATGACTTCCCAAAGTCTATCACACATGCGCGAAGCATGTCTTCAAGCGTTTGAATGGTTCGTTCACTTTGACCGTCCGTTTGTGGATGATAAGCGGTGCTCATGTCGAGATGAGTTCCTAGTGCTCTCTGAAGCGATTGCCAAAAACGTGAAATGAACCTACTGTCTTTGTCCGAGATAATAGACATTGGCACTCCGTGGAGTCTCACGATTTCGCGAATGTATAAACGTGTTAATCTTTCCATCTTGTAAGATTCTTTTATTGGTAGGAAATGGGCAGATTTCGTCAGCCGGTCGACTATTACCCATATGGTGTCTAGTCCATCTGACGTCTTAGGTAGCTTGGTCACGAAGTCCATAGAAATCCCTTCCCATTTCCACTCAGGGATTACTGGTTGCTGCAATAACCCTGAGGGCTTCTGGTACTCCACCTTCACCTTGGCATACGTGAGGCACTTACTAACATAGATGGCGATTTCCGCCTTCATGTTAGGCCACCAATAGTGTTGTTTAATATCCAGATACATCTTGTCTGAGCCGGGATGGATGGAGTATCGCGTCTTGTGAGCTTCCTTCATGACTGTCTCCCTAAATCCTCCGAGTTTAGGGACCCAAATACGGTTCATGAAATAGTATACTCCATTCTCCTTTGTCTCTAGGTTCTTCTCCATTCCGCGTAATGCTTTAGTTGCTCTATTTTCCATCCTCATGGCTTCTGACTGGGCTATCCCAATCTGAGTAGTTAGGTGAGACTGAATGGTTATGGAGAGAGTTCTCGTACGGCGACTAGAGTACTCCTTCCGGCTCAATGCATCAGCTACCACGTTGGCCTTGCCAGGGTGATACTTGATTTCGCACTCGTAATCGTTTAATAATTCTACCCATCTTCGTTGCCTCATGTTCAACTCCTTCTAGTTCGAGATGTGCTGAAGACTTTTGTGGTCCGTGAAGATGGTGCACTTTGTACCATAAAGGTAATGCCTCCAAATCTTCAGGGCAAAGACCACTGCTCCTAATTCCAAATCATGGGTTGTATAATTCACTTCGTGCGTCTTTAATTGGCGGGATGCGTAAGCTATCACCCTTCCACGCTGCATGAGAACGCATCCTAACCCTGATTTGATGCGTCACAGTAGACTACAAAATCTTCCGTTCCTTCCGGTAGAGATAGTACAGGGGCGCTGCAGAGGGCTTGCTTTAAGGTTCGGAACGCAATCTCTTGTTTCTCCATCCATTTGAATGGCACACCTTTTTGTGTAAGTGAGGTAAGTGGCTTGGCGATCTTAGAGAAGTTTTGAATGAACCTCCTGTAGTAGCCTGCTAGACCTAAGAATTGACGAATTTCTGTGGGCGTTGTCGGAATTGCCCATCCTTCGACAGCCTTGACTTTGGAAGGATCCACATGAATTCCTTCCTGACTAACAACATGGCCTAAGAAGTTCACACTACGGATCCAAAACTCACACTTAGAGAGTTTTGCGTATAACTTTTCCGTTCGTAGGGTTTCTAGGATTTGTCGGAGATGTTGACCGTGTTCTTCTTTGTTTCAGGAATAGACTAGAATGTCGTCAATGAAGACGATGACAAAGTTGTCGAGGAACGGTCGACATATTCGGTTCATTAGATCCATAAATGCGGCAGGGGCATTTGTTAGAACGAAGGGCATTACGACGAATTCATAATGTCCGTAACGAGTTCGGAAAGCAGTTTTAGGAATATCCTCTTCTCGGACTTTGAATTGATGGTATCCAGACCGTAGATCTATCTTAGAAAAGTAACTAGCTCCTTGGAGCTGGTCAAATAGATCGTCGATTCGTGGGAGTGGGTAGCGATTCTTGACAGTGAGTTTATTTAACTCTCTGTAATCGATGCACATTCTAAAAGATCCGTCCTTCTTTTTGACAAATAGGACCGGGGCTCCCCATAGCGAGTAACTAGGTCGGATGAATCCCTTGTCCAGAAGTTCACTGAGTTGACTGGACAATTGTTGCATTTCTGCAGGAGCTAGCCGGTAGGGTGATTTGGTGAGAGGGGTTGCTCCTGGAACGAGGTCGATTCGAAACTCAACTTGTCTCTCTGGGGGTACTCCCGGAAGATCTTCAGGAAATACGTCTGGAAATTCACACGCTACCGGAATATCTTGAATTTTAGTCTCTTCCTTGGTTTTATCCACTATGTGAGCCAGAAATGCCAGATCCTTCTTTCGCAGGTGCTTTTGTGCCCGGATGCACGAGATGAGACGAAGCTTTGTGCCGGGTTTGTCTCTGTAAATAACTAGGGTTTCGTGATTGGGAAGGCGGAGACGAACTTCCTTCTCGTGACACATAATTTCGGCATGATAGAGGCTTAACCAGTCCATACCGATAATCACATCGAAACTCCTAATAGATACAGGCATTAAGTCTATTCGGAAGACGTGTTGGTTCAGGTTTAGGGTGCATCCAATGTAGATTTCCCCCGTGGATTCGGTTTTCCCAGTGGCCATTTCCACCGTAAAGGTTTCTTTGAGCTTCTGGGGTCGTTGTTCTAGGTAGTGTTTAAACTTATTGCTTACAAAGCTTCGCTCAGCTCCGGTATCAAATAATATGCATGCATAAGTGTGGTTTAGGAGAAACGTACCGGTAACCACAGCGGGATCCTGGATTGCCTCTCCCTGTCCAATGGCCAGCACTCTTCTCGTTCCTCCATTTCCAGGATTGTTGTTGTTAGGGCAATTGCGACGAAAATGCCCAGTCCTTCCACACCCATAGCAGGTGTGGCTAGGCCCGGCGTTGTTTCCCATAGCATTGATGTTGTTGTCGTTGTTGTTGCGGTTGTTGTTGTTGTTGATTCCCTGTTGTTGGTTCTGAGGAGGGTATGCCTTGCAGTACCTTGCAGTGTGTCCCTTCCGATTGCAACTGGTACAATGTAAATCCTTGCATTCTCCATGGTGATGGAGTCCACACTTGTGACATTTAGGAAGATTACCGAAATAAGGTCTAGGGGCATTCGGAACAGCTGAGGTTGGAGCATGTGGTGTAGCTATGACTTGCGCGGTAACAACATTAACCGTCACTGTTCGTTGCTTCCTTGAAGCCTTGGAGCCTTGATGCCCCTTTCTTTTGCTATTCTTCCCCTTCTTGTTATCACCTTCCTTACTGGCTTCAGTCTCCACTGATTTGTCACCCTTTTTGTTGTTATGATCATACAGCTTCTTTGCCAATCTCTTAGCACTGTCGAAAGTTTCGGGATTTGCAGCTATCACGTTCCCTTGGATCGGATAGGTTAGTCCCCAGATGAATCGCTCGATCTTCTTTCCCCCCGAAGTGATCATACCCGGGCATAACAGAGATAGTTCACTAAATCTTGATATGTAGGCATCGATGTCCGCGTTTCGCACAGTGAGGTTCCACAGCTCTTGTTCCATTTTCTGAATCTCACCACGTGGCCAGTATTCAGCCATCAGCATCTCTTTCATTTCTGCCCACGGCATGGAGTTAGCTACGGGGAGCGTCATGGCTTCCACGTGTCCGTTCCACCAGGTGAGTGCTTGATCCACAAAAGTGCACACTGCGAACTTCACCTTCATTTCCTCAGGGCAGTCGCATATCTCGGAGACCGATTCCATCTTCTCGATCCATCTCTTCAATGAGATCACTCCTCCAGTGTCGTTAAAAGTTCGTGGTTTGGCGTTTGTGAAGTCCTTGTAAGTACATGTTTTGGTGGGTCCTTGATTCATTCCATTGTTTGAACTCCCAGCCCCTTGCCCGTTGGCTCCTCCATTGTTCCCTTGATGAATTTGTGCCATTGCAGCAGTGACCGCAGCAGATACAGCTGCCTGGAATGCGGCTGAGTCAACTTCGGGTGGGGTTGGTCCAGGGTTTCCGCGAGTAGGTAGGTGAGGCATTTTTCTGTCATGAAATGGAAAGATGTTGAGTGTTTTGGGGTTTCTGGGAGGTTGTGACCCTACTGTCTAGGTGCCAGGTACGAACTTAAACACTCTTACCATTTAACATACAATCATAGATTCTCAACACATAGCAATTTCTAATATCATAACAAATCATGTAAAAGTTTACTAATATTATCCGCATTTGATACAAGAAAAATTTGCTCGTAAGAGCATACATGAGTGACACTAGTTCGACAGCATAACGGCTCTATGAGTAGTGTAGTCACTTAAACATAGAGTCGGGGTACATAGCATAGCTCCTAATGACCTACTAAGATAAGTCTATCCCTAACCGCGATGAGCTGCGTCCTAATATAGTGGTGGAATCATATGCCGAAGTGCTGAGACAACAGCTGAGCCATCTCAGTCATGTCTATAATGACCTCATCCCTCTCATGCTCTGCTTGCACTACACGTGCTTCCATGGCGAACAGTTGTTGTCGTAGGGCGGCAATCTCGGCTTTTGGGGAGCGATTCTCCCTTGTGGGATTCACTGGTGGGGCGGGGTGATCCTGTTGTACTTCGCTAACAGGGGATGCGGCGTGATCCTCGTCCGGGGCTTGATCTTCCTCCATGTCATCATCGGTCTCCTCGAACTCGTAGTCGGTGTCCATATACTCGTCAGGTTTGACATCGTCGGCTCCCTCTTGGTGAAACCGAATGCCCTGATGCTCTCCCTCCATGAAGATTGGGAGAAGGTATACGAATAAGCTATCATTTTCCTATGACTCTACCACTATTGCATAAGCTAAACAGGCGTTCTCTTTTTGGTGCTAAAGGGGTATAGTTTTAGGTTCCTTAGATATCACGATCTCATCAGGACATGCATTAGTTATACCTTGGAGGGAATGTAGTTGATCAGGCTACATCCACCCCTTGATACCACTAAGAACAGTCCTGAATTAACCGGGATTCTAGCATTATCATGTTTGGTTCGGCGTTATGTTCTTATTCCTAATGCAAGCAAGGGTGTTTTATTTACTTGTTTTGTTTAGAGTTATGTTAGTCCCTCTTTTGGTTTATAGTTGCATATCAATGTGTGGCTAGATATGCTAGTTCACTATAAACAAAGCTCTGATACCAACCTGTCACACCCCCGAACCAGATGGCGGAAACGTCTGTGGGCTGTCGTGACTCAATTGAATACCATAACATTGAATATATATGAAACATAGCATCATTCGTCACCATGCATTGAGATAGTACAACTGGTAGAGTTTACACTTAGTACATTGTTTTAACATTACATTCCCAAAAATAAATTGTTCGATAATAGATAAACAAACTGCAAGCCATCACTGAGTACATTTTTCCCTTGGTTTACCTGTTACCTGAGAATACAGGTATTTTGAAAAACGTCAACATATGAAATGTTGGTGAGTTCATAACCGGTGTTTGAAAAGCAATGTTTTGTATTGTTTTGAAAACCACCAGAAAATCCGATATTTTCTGAAAAGAGTTTATAAAAAAATGTGAAGATCCGTAAGTATGCTTGTTTGTTTCTACAACTGTAGAAAGAGTTTATTAAACTTGGTGTGCATCTCGTAACTGTATATATTGAATAACCCTAGGAAAACCCGATGTTTTCCTAACACTTTGAAATCTGTATAATTGTTGTACCATCACGGTATGTGAAGTCATTGATTCCAGGCGACATTGGATTATTTGCGCATGGTGAATTGTTATAAACACGCGTTAACACAAACGACCAGTTTACAACTATACTAACGATCCCTTAGGCGTCGTCTGTACTATTCACGTAATCTAACCGCCCTGACTTCTTGTAGTCCCACACCCGAGGAGAAAAGAGGGCACGAAGACCTCAATAATCCCATTAGTCGGTCGGGGATATAGTGAATGCGAAGGGCCCTTAGCCCGACTCGCATTTGTGAATTCTCGATTTTACTGGCAGTACCAAAGGACCATTGGGGCCCAATAGTATAAAAGCCATTGAAAGTCCTTTTACGCTGTGTTGGATCATGTAAGACCCAACAACTCGTAAGGATGTAGTCTTCAGGCCTAAAGATCAGGTCATTGGGCTAGCTAGGCCCAACAAGCAACATTTGACACTTTTGGGCCCAAAGATGGTGTATCGACGTCTGTATATTCCCACGTGTGTATTGAATTCCCGAATCTTCCGTGTATGAATCGAGTTGTCGTCGTGTTAGTAGTTTCAAATTCGTTATTGATTCGAGACCGAATCAATTCGTTTGGTAACGATTTTTGGTGTTGTTTGTGTATTGTGACTTGTCGGTAGTCGCAGTGTCAGTATTTTATCGCAACGGATTTATTGATTTATACATTGAAGTTTTTCTGTTTACAGCCCCTTTCATTTGTAATTTTACCTTTTCAACCCTTTGAATAAATCAGTTTCCGATTTAGTCCCTAAACCATTTTTCTTGGCATTTTAATATCAAACCTTTGTGTTGACACCTTTTTCTAACAACTTGTATTCTCAGGAAATCACTAAACAGGTAATCAAGTGCTTTTGAGGATGGGATGTTAAAGCGTCAAACACTTTACATTTTGTGAACATATTGTAATTGATTTAGAAACATGTAATTCATACAATTATGTAACTCTTTCAATTATATATATGTTGGTTGTGTTTACTTTAATCACTATGGCAATTGTTGTTATGATACTATACATGAAGTCCACCACCCCCGGACGTTTCCCCCATCCTTGGTTTGGGGGTGTGACATCGTGACTCCATCTGTTTAAGTTTGTTGCCCACAGGGGTGTGGGACCTTCAAATGATATATGAGGGTTGGGGTTTGGGTTTTGAGCCACTGGGGGTAGGCTATTAACTTCGGGTTCGGAGTCAAAATCCTCCAAAAAGTTCTCTGAGAAGTCGTCATCCAGAGGGATTGGATGATTTTCTTCTAGCTCTGCATTGAACCATCCTCCGTTACCTCAGTTGGGAAAGTACAGGTCGCCAAGGAGATTGAATCCAACCATGTTATCTACGCGAGAAGCGGGGTAAAAGAAATAGTTAATAGGCGTACTAATTACGATAAGTATAAGATGATCTTTATCAGTTACGTCAGTATTTGCATAGTGCATACCAGTTTCATGTAATTAAAACAAGATAGGAATTCGAATAGGTGACCCTAACTCCAAATCCACAACCAAACAAGGAACATGAAATAAAGCAAAGGTCACAGATTCTAAGTCTATGAAACCTTAGTCACATATGACCTTAGCGTATCCACCAAGTAGCTATTGACTTAATAATAAAGACCTTTAGTTCTCAAATAAGTAATTATAGTAACACAAAATACTCATATAGTATTTTAATCATATTTTCTGTTCTAATGTTTTCATTGTAGTAGTGTTGGTAAGTCTTTAGACTTGCTGCAACACCACAACCATTCCTAGGCACATGCTAATCACTCCTTGGAAAGATATAGTTGATCAGGCTATATCACTCTCAGATCTAATATATGTTCCCAATCCTGATTGTGTTGTTCAACAAACGTAGTACTTTTGTTCTGCCCTAGTGACACTGATTTTAGTATGAATGCAGGTATGTATACTTAGTTAAATATTTTATTATTTAAAAGTATAAACTCTTGGTCAGATCATTTTAATCCCTTTGTGTTTATAGTTTGTATATCTTTAATGGGTTGATACACTCGATTCACTATAAACAATGCTATGATACCAATCTGTCACACCCCAAAACCTGAACGGCTGAAACATTCGGGGGCGGAGGACGTCATGTACAGTATCACGACAATGCATAATAGTAAACAAGAAACAACATTATCCGTTGCATTAATAATATAATTTTAATACAAGCGTGTTTTGTATAGTTTACAAGACACCAAAAATATTGTCACACCCCCGAACCAGACGGCGGAAACGTCTGAGGGCTGTCGTGACTCAATTGAATACCATAACATTGAATATATATGAAACATAACATCATTCGTCACCATGCATTGAGATAGTACAACTGGTAGAGTTTACACTTAGTACATTGTTTTAACATTACATTCCCAAAAATAAATTGTTCGATAATAGATAAACAAACTGCAAGCCATCACTGAGTACATTTTTCCCTTGGTTTACCTGTTACCTGAGAATACAAGTATTTTGAAAAACGTCAACATATGAAATGTTGGTGAGTTTATAAGCGGTGTTTGAAAAGCAATGTTTTGTATTGTTTTGAAAACCACCAGAAAATCCGATATTTTCTGAAAAGAGTTTATAAAAAAAATGTGAAGATCCGTAAGTATGCTTGTTTGTTTCTACAACTGTAAAAAGAGTTTATTAAACTTGGTGTGCATCTCGTAACTGTATATATTGAATAACCCTAGGAAAACCCGATGTTTTCCTAACACTTTGAAATCTGTATAATTGTTGTACCATCGCGGTATGTGAAGTCATTGATTCCAGGCGACATTGGATTATTTGCACATGGTGAATTGTTATAAACACGCGTTAACACAAACGACCAGTTTACAACTATACTAACGATCCCTTAGGCGTCGTCCGTACTATTCACGTAATCCAACCGCCCTGACTTCTTGTAGTCCCACACCCGAGGAGAAAAGAGGGCACGAAGACCTCAATAATCCCATTAGTCGGTCGGGGATATAGTGAATGCGAAGGGCCCTTAGCCCGACTCGCATTTGTGAATTCTCGATTTTACTGGCAGTACCAAAGGACCATTGGGGCCCAATAGTATAAAAGCCATTGAAAGTCCTTTTACACTGTGTTGGATCATGTAAGACCCAACAACTCGTAAGGATGTAGTCTTCAGGCCTAAAGATCAGGTCATTGGGCTAGCTAGGCCCAACAAGCAAGATTTGACACTTTTGGGCCGAAAGATGGTGTATCGACGTCTGTATATTCCCACGTGCGTATTGAATTCCCGAATTTTCCGTGTATGAATCGAGTTGTCGTCGTGTTAGTAGTTTCAAATTCGTTATTGATTCGAGACCGAATCAATTCGTTTGGTAACGATTTTTGGTGTTGTTTGTGTATTGTGATTTGTCGGTAGTCGCAGTGTCAGTATTTTATCGCAACGGATTTATTGATTTATACATTGAAGTTTTTCTGTTTACAGCCCCTTTCTTTTGTAAATTTACCTTTTCAACCCTTTGAATAAATTAATTTCCGATTTAGTCCCTAAACCATTTTTCTTGGCATTTTAATATCAAAACTTATTGGAAATGATGTTTTTCAGCATATTTTCATTTAAAAACAGTTTTAGTCCCTCAAAATAAAGTTTTCTCGGCTGTAACCTCCTTTTTTCGCAACTTTTACACTTTTGGCCCAAGATAGAAATTTTTTGCATCTTTGGTCCTTTTTAATTATGAAAAGCATTTTTAACCCTTGAAATGGATTTGGAACACTAGTAGTCCCCTGTTTTACAGAAAAACATAGTTTCAGCCTCTCAAATTGTAAAATCTCGCATAATGGGCCTTATTGGGCCGAAAATGTCATTTTTGGTCCATTATGCTTGAAAATTTATATTTTAGTCCTTCAAAAGGGTATATTTTCATAAAATACATTATCAAAACTGTTTTGACTCATTTCACCCATCAGAATTTGTATTTTGTCATTTTGGGCCCTTTAACTTTATATTTTTAACATTTTGAGTCCAAAAATGAGTTTTTTAGCCCAAAGAAGACATTATTACACATCTTGGTTATTTTTCTTGAAATGGTTTGTATGTAGTAATATAGTTTATGCTAGTAACATATAACACAAAATATATCTCGGTTTTTAAGGGGTTTTTGACTAGATCCAACAACATAATCACACAAAAACACAATTATAAACATAGAAACCACACAAGACATACAATACACATAGATCTACACATTTACTTGTATTCCCCCCCCCCCCCCACAAAACTTATAAAACCAAAAAATAGGGGGTATGAAGCTCACCTTTGGGTGTGGTTTCGGTTTTGGAGTAGTGGAAGAAAATGAAGTGATTTTCGGCCTTAGCAACCTCTCCTTGAAGATATCAAGTTTGAGGTGATTCTAATATGCAAGATCATGATTTCTTATGAGTTAAGAAGAGGTGTTTGATAAATCAAGGAACCTAGATCATAGATTAGTCATCAACTTACCTTAGATGATGTGTTTGTGGGAAAAACCTCCTTGAAAAGCTCTTGATTCTCAAAATTTTTGAAGGAGGATGGAGGAATGCTCTTCAAGACTTAGAGAGATTGGAATAGATTTTTGTGAGGTGTGTGTGTGTGTGTGTTCTCGGCCGAAACAAAGAGGAGAAGAGAGAGAGGAGTTGAAGTGACACTCCTAGATGCATGTTGGTCCATGCATGGAGGCATGTGGGGTATAAGTGAGATGGCACTCCATAAGTCAACTCTTCACCCTTGGATTTGGGCTTTGGGCCGAGATTTTGAAAGAAAATGGAGAGTATTGGGCTTTAATGCTCCTAAGCCCATATTAGAGTTAGGTTTGATGATTGTTGGCCCTATAAGATATAAATGTGATTTTTATACTTTGTTGGGCTAGTTTAAGTTAATTATGGCCCATAATGTTTCATGAAGTTGATTTATTCCATTCTAGGCCCAATATGGCCCAAAATGTTGAAATAAATGAAAGTGGGTCCAATTAGAGCCCATTTAAAGGTTCTAAGCCCATGATAGTCAAATTGGAAGCTTATTGGTCCTTTTAGTCCAATAAGGAAGTCCTAGTCCAAAATGGATCTAAACAAGAACTTCTAGGGTTTCCAATTGCTTGATGACTATTTGTAATACTTGTATGGTGTATTTGGTTGAATATTTTGATGTCATGAAGTAAGCATCTTACATGCTCTTAAGTTTTTGGTTCAACATTTTACTTGAGTGTAATGATTACAAGACGCAAAATTTCTAGTTGTGACAAATATGAATCAAAATAAGAGATGAGTCTTGAACGTGCTCCATCTTCTCAAAACCTGGTCATTGGTACATGTCTACTGGTGACCTGAGAATACAAGTTATTCTGAAAGTGTAGGTAAGCATTAAAGTTGGTGGGTTCATAAGTATTTTAGTGACTTTGCTTGTATGAAAGTGTTTGTAAATGTTTGTTAGAGTTTGTACTAAATGTTTATATCTCTTAGAAAATCCTATATTTTCTACTAAAAGTAACCTTGTACCAAGGCCCAAATGTTTTGTGTGTTGTTTTGTTTGTAAAAGTGTATATTTCCCAAGTATGACTATCATTACCAAAATATAGTTTACATTACCGTTTATGTGAGAAGATCACAATGTGAATGCAATGGGTAAATAACAGTGTATAGTAGTATTTTATGTAAGTAACTACCAATGCACTAACTACCTTAAACCAATTTTTTAATTAAGGTAAAACGTGATATGATTGTAACCATACTTGATAGACTAGTATAACACGATGCTCTAAGGCATCGAAATGGTATGACATTAGTTACCCGTAGACCTGCAGGTCCCACTGTAGCTAGCAGCAAGGTGTAGGATAGTCAATCCCATATAGATCAATACACCAACTCATGCTCTCCCTCCAGGAGACTCTGGTTGCAAAAGGTGACACAACAGTAGATTTCCATGTCATGAAGTAGTGGCCCACATTAATGTTATAATGTTCTAGTGTTTGTATAGTATATTTTAGTGTATTTTATGTTCTCTCTGTACTAGTGTAGTGTATGTTCTCTTTGTTTTTCATCATAGTATGTTCTCTTGTATAATGTAGTGTATTGTATGTTCTCTTAGTTTCTCATCATAGTATGTTCATTCTGCTTCTCATAATAGTATGTTTGTATTGACTCATGAATGAACTGACTCTTGTATGTTTCATTGTACTAGAAATACTAAGTAGTGACTTCCTAAACTATACCTATTATAGTTTACTAGTAGTGTTGTTTGTATGAATGAACATGTTTGTACACCTTTGCTACCCATTAAACTAAATGTAGAACTTGAATATCCATATACATATACATAATATATAATTAAGATTCAAACGACCGTCAAACAAACAACCAAATACCCTAAGTCCACAACCAAACAAGGAATAGGAAATAAGGCGAGTTATCAGTCCTAAGTCCTTTCAATCCTACTTATATAACTATATCTATATAGACATGACTTTGAAAATATATAAGTTTGAAAGAGTTTAATAAGGAGTTTTGCATGTAAAATTTTGTAAAGCGATTTGAAGTGGTTTGTTTGATAAAACAGTTTAAAGTATAGTAAATCCATCTTTTTAATAGTTATTAATCACATGTGATTGATATAATAACTATAATGTCTCAACTAGTGTCCCCCCTGATAAAAGCATTTTAAATCATTTAGAAGGTAATTTAAGGGGTATGAACTCACCTGCAGTTAGTGATACGAATGAAAAATCGATTTGTAGAATTGCTAAGTGCCAAGTGAAGCCTTGAGAACAACGGATCCTAATAAGCATATAATGACACATATATGTATATAATTAGGGTTTAAACAACTAATCATGTAAGGAAAATCACCTTAGGACTTAGGAAACACTTATATGGAAGTGTTATAATCATAAAGGATTGCATCTATGGAGTTTAAGTCTACACTATGGTGTTTACGGCCATGTGTTCACGACCATATGAGTTTACGGCCATAGGGTTTACGGCCCTATGAGTTTACGACCGTAAAATCTTGAAGTCTTGTGCCAAAGAGGTGATTTAAGGTCTTACAAACATCATGGAAGTGTTCTAGACCCAATACAAGCCTTAAGGAAGTGTTTATGTCCCACTAGAAGACCTAACAAAGGTTTACGGCCAAGGGAGATACTCATGGCTGTAAACTCTCTTTGATCTTTGATATTGGGTGATTTCAAGTAGCATAACTAGTAAGTAATACACCAAGGAAGGTACTTGCAAGTTTAGAAGCCTTTACGGGTGTTTGAAGTCCAAGAACTTAGTAGGTGTTCTTGGTGTTCTTGGTGAAAATGAAGAACACTTGAAGATCAAACCCAAAAGATGAAGTTAATTGATGGAATCAAAGGGTGGTACTAGATAATGAGATGTATTAATGATTCAAGGGAAGAACACTTACAATCTTCAAGATCTAAGAGTAAAAATTGGATGATAGTTGAGAGAGAAATCAAGTTCTTGAGGTTGAAACGGTGAATAATTAGAAATAAGGATGGAATATCATGTTTATAACATGAGTTTACGGCCACCTTGAGTTTACGGCCGTAAACACATATGGTGTGGCAGTAAAGTCCACATGATGAAGTTAATGGCTTGCTTGGTGCACAATGGACTCAAGCAGATAAATCCTAACACTCATTTCTTGGATGTACTTGGCTTAAAACGCTCTAATTGACTCTAAACAATGCTAGAAGATAGCAAATTGAGTCCAACTTTGATTGATTTGAATAACTATTCAAGATAGAAATTTCAGGTTGTCATATCATCACCCCGTTAGAGAGAATTTCATCCTGAAATTAGAGTTTAAGCAATTAAGTAGTTACAAATAACTAAGCGAAAAGATGAAGATATTTTAATTTCATTTGATCCTCGCACTCCCAAGAGAATTCAGGCCCTCGCTTGGCATTCCAACGAACCTTCACATTTTACTAAGTGTATCAAGCCCTTCCAGGGTGAGACCTTCAATAGAACACGGTCACCAACCTAGAATTTCAAAGGTTTCCTTCTGTTGTCTATGTAGCTTTTCTGTCGGTCTCTAGAGGCTTTTAATTGTTCACGGATTTGAAAGATCTTCTCTGTCATTTCCCAAATGATTTCCGGACCTGTGAGAGTGCTGCCAGGAACTCGTCCTTTAGCTAACTACGTGTCGCCAACCTCAACCCAGCATAGAGGGGATCTGCACTTATGACCATAAAGGGCTTCAAATGGAGCAGCTTTTATGCTCGTGTGATAACTATTATTATAGCAGAACTCAACAAGGGGTAAATGAGTATCCCATGCCTTCCCAAAGTCTATCACACAGGCTTGCAACATATCTTCCAAAGTATGAATAGTCCTCTCACTTTGTCCGTCGGTTTGCAGATGGTAGGTTGTACTGATGTCCAGCCTAGTTCCTAGGGAACTTTGTAGCGACTGTCAGAACCTTGAAGTGAATCTATTGTCTCAATCAGAAATAATGGATATGGGAACACTATGCAGTCGTACGATCTCCCTAATATAGGTTCTAGTTAGCTTCTCCATCTTGTCAGTGTCTTTGATAGACAGGAAGTGTGCGGACTTGGTTAACCTGTCTACGATCATCCAAATGGTATCGAGACCACCCGTTGTCTTGGGTGACTTGGTTATGAAGACCATCGTGATCCGCTCCCACTTCCATTTAGGTATTTTCGATTGCTGTAGTAAACCTGAGGGTTTCTAATATTCCGCCTTAATCTTGTTGCAAGTAAGACATTTACTCACGAACATAGCAATCTCTGCTTTCATGTCAGGCCACCAGTATAACTTTTTAAGATCCAGATACATCCTATCTGAACCTGGGTGGACGGAATATCGAGTGTTGTGCGCTTCAGTCAGGACCAAATCTCTGAAACCACTGTGTTTTGGTGTCCAGATCTGATCCATGAAATATAAGGCTTTGCCACCCTTGACTTCCAAGTTCTTATCCATCCCTCTCAGGGATTCACTCACCACATTTTTAGGTTTCAAAGCTTCGAGCTGAGCCTCCTTAATTTGTATTGAAAAGTGTGAATGGATAGTCATAGTCAATGATTTGACTCTACGACCAGAGTATTTTTTTTTTCCGACTCAGGGCGTCAGCTACTACGTTAGCCTTGTCGGGATGATAACGAATTTCGCATTTGTAATCGCTGAGTAGCTCGACCCATCATCATTGTATCATGTTGAGCTCCTTCTGGTCGAATATATGTTGTAGGCTCTTGTAGTCTATAAAGATAGTGTTTTTCATACCATACAGGTAGTGTCTCCAGATCTTCAGAGCAAACACTACTGCTCCTAACTCAAGATCATGTGTGGTGTAGTTGACCTCATGTGTCTTCAGATTTCTTGAGGCATAGGTGATGACCTTACCTCGTTGCATCAGAACATAGACGAGCCCTTGGTTTGACGCATCGTAATAGACCACGAAGTCTTCTATTCTTTCTGGGATGGATAGTATCGGTGCGGTGCATAAGACTCGTTTTAGCGTTTGTAATGCTTTTTCTTGTTTCTCTTCCCAGTTAAAGGCCACGCCTTTCTGGATCATTGTAGTAAGCGGTTTCACGATCCTGGAGAAGTTTTGAATGAACCTACGATAGTAGCCAGCGAGGCCTAGAAATTGGCGAATTTCTGTAGGCATCTTCGGTGTTGACTAGTTCTCAATGGCCTTTATTTTGGAAGGGTCCACATGAATTTCCTCTTCACTAAAAATGTGACCCAGGAATTCAACTCTTCAAATCCAAAACTCGTATTTAGAGAACTTCGTGTAGAGCTTCTCTGATCATAATGTTTCCAAGATCTGACGTATATGCTTACTATGCTCTTCCTTACTAGGAGAGTAGATAAGTATGTTATCAGTGAATAGAATGACAAATTGATCCAAGTAACGACGGTATACCCTATTCATTAAATCCATGAATACTATGCGCTCCTTAGTCAATCCGAATGGAATCACTACAAACTCGTAGTGTCCATAACGAGTTCGGAAGGCTATCTTCGGAGCATCCTCGTCTAGCACTCGTAATTGGTGATACTCGGACCTAAGATCTATATTTGAAAAGTAATTTGCCCCTTGCAGTTGGTCAAACAAATCGTCTATGCAAGGTAGAGGGTTACGATTCTTGACGGTAAGCTTGTTTAGCTCTCTATAGTCGATGCACATACGAAACGATCCGTCTTTCTTCTTCACGAACAAGATTGGAGCTCCCTAAGGTGAGAAGCTTGGTCTAATAAAGTCCTTGTTGAGCAGTTCGTTAAGTTGACTGGATAGTTCCTGCATCTCAGCTGGTACTAGACGATAGGGCGATTTGGCTACTGGGGTAGCCCCTGGAACTAAGTCGATTCTAAACTCGACTTGACGTTAAGGAGGTAATCCTGGGAGTTCTTCTGGAAAGATGTCGGGAAAACTGCGTACCACTGGGATGTTCTTTATATCTTTCGACTCTTGGATCACATAGATTACATGAGCAAGAAATGCGCGACATTCCTTTCGCAAGTACTTATGGGCTTGAATACTCGAGATGATACGAAGGTCCGTGCTGGGTTTGTCGCCATAGACTACTAGAGTTTTGCCAGACTGCAGATTAAGGAAAATAGCCTTTTCATAACACATGATGTCGGCATGTTGCAGACTCAACCAATCCATGCCAATAATGACGTCAAAGCTTTTAATTGAGAGCAGCATGAGGTCGATTGAAAATGAATGGCTATCTAGAGTTAGAGTACATCCTATGTATATACTGCTAGTGCTCTCAGTCTTTTCATTAGCCATTTCTACATTGAATGGTTCTTTAAGTGTTCATGATTTTTGCTTAAGTAAGTGAGCAAATTTTTGGTTCACGAAACTCCTCTCCGCTCCACTATCAAACATTATGCATGCATAAGAGTTATCGAGGAGAAACATATGAGTGACCACTATGGGGTCGACAACAGCTTCCTCGTGGCCTATAGCTAACTCTTCCCGCTCCAACGGCATTCCCTGCCTTTGGGCAGTTCCTTTTGTAGTGGCCCACCTCGCCACAACCGTAGCAAGCCTGGCCCACACCAGCGCTGGGGACTTGGTTGATTGGCCTTGCCGGAGATTTGCAGAAATGGGCGGTGTGCCCCTTTTTGTTGCAGTTAGAGCACTCATATTCCCGGCAGGGTATGTTGTGTTGGAAACTACATTTATTGCACTTCGGCAAGTCTCCAGCGTACTGCTTTATCAGTGCAGCAGCGGTAGGTTCTATCGCAGTATGAACCGCTACGGCCTGCTGCTTTTTGGCAACTTTCTGTGCAACGTTCTTCTTCGTGTTTTCCCAAAACTTCCGCTTGTTATCAGCGGCTTTAGAGGGTTATGAGATGGCTAGGGTTGTTGCTCACGAGGTATGGACTCCATGGTCAATGAGTCGTTGTGCCAATCGCTTGGCACTATCGAAGGTAGCGGGGTTTGAAGCTAGTACATTCCCCTAAAATAGAGGCACTAGACACCAGATATACCTCTCCACCTTCTTTGCTCTAGAAGGGATCATTCCTGGACATAATGCTACCAGATCGTTGAATCTGGCAGTATAGGAGAGTATGTCGGATCCCTTCATGGTTAGGCTCCAGAGCTCCTGCTCCAATTTCTGAACTTCTCCCCTCGGGCAGTACTCTTCGATCATGAGCTCCTTCAGAGCTTCCCAGCCGATAGCATTTGCATTTATAAGAAATAGTGACTTGACATGGCTATTCCACCATGTCAAAGCTCAGTACGCGAAGGTGCAGGCGTCAAATTTAACCTTGCTCCCTTCCGGACAGGACCAGATCTCAAAGATCGACTCCATCTTCTCGAACCATTGCGAGAAGGCAATGATTACGCCAGTTTCATTGAAGGCCCTAGGTTTACAGCTCGTGAAGTCCTTGTATGAGCACTCTCAAGAGTGCACAGGAGCTTCGAAAATAGTGGGAGGCACATTAGTCCCACTCCTGTTAGTACCGGTAGTGGTGAATTGTGCTAGAGCTTCCGTAATAGCCGCATTCACAGCCGCTTGAATAGCTGTTGGGTTGTATTGAGTAGGAGGATTTGGAGCTTGATTCGGAGTTATTGGAGTAGTGCGTCTCGCTGATCGACGCGGAGGCATCTTGTAGCTATAAGATCGCAAAGATAAAGATATTGGTAAGAGTTTGATAGAGAAACTGATGAGAGTGACACATGAACTAACTCTCCATAGTCTAACAATATAAATGAGAGTGTAATTGAATAGAGATCTAGTACTAGAAAGATGAAAGCATTTGGATAATTAATTCCATTTGATTAAATATCTGTCAATAATACTAGTATTGCAGATGTAATAACTTAGGGATAAATGACCTAGAAGTAGGTCTTACATCAAACCAAGATAGGAAAATTTTGACAGAATTAAGACATAACAAGACCTAACAAGTTTAAAGTCTTATCATAGATAGGAAACTAAAACTAGAGCTTTTAAATAGACCTAAGTTATATCCAAAATAGAAAGTTAAGTAGGCTCTATCTACAGTGAGAACCACTAGAATGAGTCCTTGATTCTGCCAGACGACACTCCACATCCCCATGCGTATTTCAGTCATTGCCTGCCGAGCTCGAAGTTACCTAACTTCAGCTTGGGTTGCAGTAAGATCTTTCATAAGCAGACTCTAGATGGAAAATGCAAATGGTATTGGCTCCCGCATCTACATCAACTTCCATGATTCGGTTGATGGCTGCTCTACCCTGCTCATCATTACGAGCAATCCTGCGGACCAGAAAAGGCAGAACTCTATCCGTTGAGCCTCCCTCGCTCAAATTATAGAAACTTTGATCTCCGCTATAAGGTAAGGGTTGACCCTGCTTGTGACTCCATATGTTCAAGTTTGTTGCCCACAGGGGTGTGGGACCTTCAAATGATGTATGAGGGTTGGGGTTTGGGTTTTGAGCCATTGGGGGTAGGTTATTAACTTCGGGTTCGGAGTCAAAATCCTCCAAGAAGTTCTCTGAGAAGTCGTCATCCAGAGGGATTGGATGATTTTCTTCTGGCTCTGCATCGAGCCATCCTCCGTTACCTCAGTTGGGAAAGTACGGGTTGCCAAGGAGATTGAATCCAACCATGTTATCTACGCGAGAATAGGGGTAAAAGAAATAGTTAATAGGCATACTAATTACGATAATTATAAGATGATCTTTATCAGTTACTTCAGTATTTGCATAGTGCATACCAATTTCATGTAATTAAAACAAGATAGGAATTCGAATAGGTGACCCTAACTCCAAATCCACAACCAAACAAGGAACAGAAATAAAGCAAAGGTCACAGATTCTAAGTCTATGAAACCTTAGTCACATATGACCTTAACGTATCCACCAAGTAGCTATTGACTTAATAATAAAGACCTTTAGTTCTCAAATAAGTAATTATAGTAACACAAAATACTCATATAGTATTTTAATCATATGTTCTGTTCTAATGTTTTCATTGTAGTAGTGTTGGTAAGTCTTTAGACTTGCTGCAACACCACAACCATTCCTAGGCACATGCTAATCACTCCTTGGAAAGGTATAGTTGATCAGGCTATATCACTCTCAGATCTAATATATGTTCCCAATCCTGATTGTGTTGTTCAACAAACGTAGTACTTTTGTTCTGCCCTAGTGACACTGATTTTAGTACGAATGCAGGTATGTATACTTAGTTAAATATTTTATTATTTAAAAGTATAAACTCTTGGTCAGATTATTTTAATCCCTTTGTGTTTATAGTTTGTATATCTTTAATGGGTTGATACACTCAATTCACTATAAACAATGCTATGATACCAATCTGTCACACCCCAAAACCTGAACGGCTGAAACGTTCGGGGGCGGAGGACGTCATGTACAGTATCACAACAATGCATAATAGTAAACAAGAAACAACATTATCTGTTGCATTAATAATATAATTTTAATACAAGCGTGTTTTGTATAGTTTACAAGACACCAAAAATATGAATCAAAATAAGAGATGAGTCTTGGACGTGCTCCATCTTCTCAAAACCTGGTCATCGGTACATGTCTACTAGTGACCTGAGAATACAAGTTATTCTGAAAGCGTAGGTAAGCATTAAAGCTGGTGAGTTCACAAGTATTTTAGTGACTTTGCTTGTATGAAAGTGTTTGTAAATGTTTGATTTAAATGTTTGTAAGAGTTTGTAGTAAATGTTTGTATCTCCTAGAAAATCCTATATTTTCTACTAAAAGTAACCTTCTACCAAGGCCCAAATGTGTCTGTGTGTTGTTTTGTTTGTAAAAGTGTATCTTTCCCAAGTATGACTATCATTACCAAAATATAGTTTACATTACCGTTTATGTCAGAAGATCACAATGTGAATGCAATGGGTAAATAACAGTGTATAGTAGTATTTTATGTAAGTAACTACCAATGCACTAACTACCTTAAACCAGTTTGTTAATTAAGGTAAAACGTGATATGATTGTAACCGTACTTGATAGACTAGTATAACACGATGCTCTAAGGCATCGAAATGGTATGACATTAGTCACCTGTAGACCTACAGGTCCCACTGTAGCTAGCAACAAGGTGTAGGATAGTCAATCCCGTATAGATCTATACACCAACTCACGCTCTCCCTCCAGGACACTCTGGTTGCAAAATGTGACACAGCAGTAGATTGCCATCTCATGAAGTAGTGGCCCACATTAATGTTATAATGCTCTAGTGTTTGTATAGTATGTTCTAGTGTATTTTATGTTCGCTCTGTACTAGTGTAGTGTATGTTCTCTTTGTTTCTCATCATAGTATGTTCACTTGTATAATGTAGTGTATTGTATGTTCTCTTTGTTTCTCATCATAGTATGTTCGCTCTGTTTCTCATAATAGTATGTTTGTATTGACTCAAGAATGAACTGACTGAATGTTGAAGAAATGAAGTGTTCAACTCAAGAACACTTTAAGGATCACTTGAAGATTTGAGAATCTAACACAATAATGATGGAGTTTGTGTAAAGAATCAATGATTTGTGTAAAAGTAAATGTAATGACCATAAGGAGGGTGGTGATGCTTACCAAATGAAGATGGAAAGCTTGAAAAATGACTTGGAAATCTCGAAATTGTATGAGAGAATTTGAGTGAAAAGATGTGTTGGATCTTTGGTGGAAATGAAAGAAATGAGTGAGAATGAGGAGAGGGGC
This sequence comes from Lactuca sativa, assembly GCF_002870075.4. NCBI lineage: Eukaryota > Viridiplantae > Streptophyta > Magnoliopsida > Asterales > Asteraceae > Lactuca > Lactuca sativa. The sequence goes on along the minus strand of NC_056624.2, from coordinate 74,957,758 downwards.
TGAGTTTTCAGCCTTTGACTAAGAGTATGGTTGGTTAAATGGTGGGGAAAGTACCCTTGAATGACCAGGTATGGTGGGGGACAATAGTTGGTCATGGAGTGAGCATGGGAGGGGTTGCTTATGTTACACACTAAGGTAAAGTCAACACTCCACCATAAGATCTTATTTAATAGATTTTATTTTTAAAAAAAGATTTCCTTAAAATATGTTGAATTTATGAATATATGGGTCCTTATATGCCAAAATATGAATTTGGGTGAAAATCCCGCATTAAAATGTTGAAGAACGGGCTTAAAATGGAGTCGTGGTTGAAAACCGAGTGAAAATGAGAAAATCTGAAGTTTTGGGCGAGGGTCGGTTCATCACCAGCCCAAGTCCGAAGTGAAGGCTTCGCTGCTAATGCGAATCTGGGGAGGAAAGACTGCGGTCCGAAGGCTCGATGCGGTCAGAAGGCGAGGCTCGCTGCGCCTGGCTTGCTGCGGTCGGGGCTGCGGCTCGCTGGCTGCGACTCACTTGCTGCGATCGGGGCTGCAGCTCGCTTGCTGCGGCTGGACCAAGGGACTTCGGACTCGGTGGCTGCAGCTACCTAAGAGCTTCGGTTCTGCTATTTCCGGTCCAAGAGGGTTCAGCCTCTAAGTGGCTTCGGCCCTAGGGAGAGGTTTCGGATCCTTTAGGGTATTTTACCCATTCTAACCTCGATTTAAGCGATTTTTGACCTAGTTAAGGTTCGGCATGACCCGAATGCTTTCAAAAAGTTACTGGAACTTTTGAGAGAGATTTGGGAGAGATTTCAAATAGAAAGAGATAGAGTGAAAACGATTGAGAGAGGTTTCGTTTGTGACCTTTTTGAGTGTCTGGCTTCGCAATGCAAGGTCCGTAAACCCCGTTAAGCCATGTTTTAGTGCCCTACACACTCCCGATGAGTGTGCAATAGTGTTTTATCTCTTTGGTTCATTGTTTAGAACTATCAAGGCTAAGGAAAATTAAACACGTGAATTTTTCCAAATGATGTTTTCTCATTAAAATAGCAAGTTGTTTAGTAATTACATAACGTAAACCCTAGTATACAAAGGTTAACTGAGTTGACCGGTTTGACTTGTTGACTTTGTTTGACTTTGGCTTGACTAGAATTTGACGGTTGTCACAATTTGCTATCGTCTAGCATTGTTTAGAGTTAATTAGAGCGTTTTAAGCCTAGTACATCCAAGAAACGAGTGTTAGGATTTATCTACTTGAGTCCATTGTGCACCAAGAAAGCCATAAACTTCATCATGTGGAATTTACGGCCACACAATATGAGTTTACGGCCGTAAACTTAAGGTGGCCGTAAACTCATGTTATAAACATAATATTCCATCCTTATTTCTCATTATTCACCATTTCAACCTCAAGAACTTGATTTCTCACTCAACTATCATACGATTTTTACTATTAGATCTTCAAGATTGTAAGTGTTCTTCCCTTGAATCATTGATACATCTCATTATCTAGCATCACCCTTTGATTCCTTCCATTAACTTCATCTTTTGGGTTTGATCTTCAAGTGTTCTTTATTTTCACCAAGAACATCAAGAACACCTACTAAGTTCTTGGACTTCAAACACCCCTAAAGGCTTCTAAACTCATAAGTACCTTCCTTGGTGTATTACTTACTAGTTATGCTACTTGAAATCATCCAATATCCAAGATCAAAGATAGTTTACGGCCAAGAGCATCTCCCTTGGTCGTAAACCCTTGTTAGGTATTCTAGTGGGACGTAAACACTTCCTTAAGGCTTGTATTAGGTCTAGAACACTTCCATGATGTTTGTAAGACCTTAAATCACCTCTTTGGCGCAAGAATTCATAATTTTACGGTCGTAAAGTCATAGTGCCATAAAACCTGTGGCCGTAAACTCATATGGCCGTGAACACATGGCCGTAAACACCATAGTGTGGCGTTAAACTCCTTAGATGCAATCCTTTATGATTATAAGACTTCCATATAAGTGTTTAATTCCTAAGTCCTAAGGTGGTTTTCCTTACATGATTAGTTGTTTAAACACTAATTATATACATATACATATACATATACATATACATATACATATACATATACATATACATATACATATATATATATATATATATATATATATATATGTATATATATATATATATATATATATATATATATATATCATTATATGCTTATTAGGATCCGTTCTGCTCAAGGCTTCACTTGGCACTTAGCAATCCTACAAATCGATCTTTCATTCGTATCACTCACTGCAGGTGAGTTCATACCCCTTAACTTACCTTTTAAATGATTTTGAATGCTTTTTTTTTTGGGGGGGATACAAGTTAAAACATTATAGTTATTATATCAATCACATGTGATTAATAACTATCAAACAGATGGATTTACTATACTTTAAACTGTTTTATCAGACAAACTACTTCAAATCATTTTAGAAACTATTTACATGCAAAACTCCTTATTAAACTCTTTCAAACTTATATATTTTCAAAGTCGTGTCTATATAGATATAGTTATATAAGTAGGATTGAAAGGTCATGGGACTAATAACTCGCCTTATTTCCTATTCCTTGTTTGGTTGTGGACGTAGGGTATTCGGTTGTTTGTTCGATGGTCGTTTGAATCTAAATTATATATTATGTGTATGTATATGGATATTAAAGTTCTACATTTAGCTCAATACCTTTGGGTAGCAAAGGTGTACAAACATGTTCATTCATACAAACAACACCACTAGTAAACTATAATAGGTATAGTTTAGGAAGTAACTACTCACTATTTCTAGTACAATGTCACACCCCCGAACCAGACGGCGGAAACGTCCGGGGGCTTGTGCGTGACTTCATCTTGAAATATCATTACAGTGAATATAATTGAAACATAACATCATCATCATCACACATGTAATATAACAACATTCATTGTTTACATCGAGTATTGTATTTGAATATTACATGCCAAAATAGTAAGAGTATGATGAAACAAAATATAACACAATATCTATTAGTTTGTTTCATTCATCTGCTTCAACGGTTTCCTGAGAATACAATATATTTTGAAAACGGTCAACATATATAATGTTGGTGAGTTCATAAGCATGTTTGTGAAAATGATTTGTATAACTTTGAAACCACCAGAAAATTTGATATTTTCTGCAAACTGTTTAGTATGTTTGTGTCAGTTCTTGTATTAATGCATGTGTGTTTTTGTTTATTTCACTAAAAGGGTAAAGAGAATGTAAAGAGCATGTAATGAGAATGTTCCCAGACAACCCGATGTTGTCTGTAAAAGAGAAAGCTGCCATACCAACCCCCGAGGTTGAGTACCAGCACGAGAATGTTTCCGAGTAATCCAAAAGAAAGAGAAGGGTCTTCCATAAACTTCATAACGTTAATTCCTCTAAGTGAGGTGTCATCCTAGACTGAGTTAGTCTAACTGTAGCCTGTCTTGGCGTTGTTGGATGCCGGTTTTGATTTTTGATTATAAGGTTTTCGTCACCCTAGACTGAGTTAGTCTAACTGTAGCGAACAGCTCAGGTGTGGGGTGTCATCCTCGTATAGATCTATACAAAAATCCCTGCTCTCCCTCCAAGAGACTCTGGTTATAACTACATGCTATGGTCGTACACTTAATAAGTGCCAACCAACAAAACTCACTAGATCCTTAATCAAATTTACGCGAAGAAAGGTATAATATCATTCCAGGCCCAATGAACCATGTAAGTGAACCACTAAGGCATCGCTAAACATGTAAATCATTTAGAGGCCCAAATTGGAATGAAATTATATAACATGGGACCGAAATATATATATGAAAGGACAACTAAGGCCCATTTCACATGCAGGTACTTACAGGCACAAATAGCACATAAATAGTATCCAAGGTCTGTCGCACATGTTAACGAGTCAATGAGGCCCAATAAACATGTAAATAGTATGCAGGACCTATCACACATAAAAATGGGTCACTAAGGCTCAAATAGCACACAAATAGTATTCAAGGTCCGTTGTACATGTTAATGGGTCAATGAGGCCCAATAAACATATAAATAGTATACATGACCTATCACACATAAAAATGGGTCACTAAAGCCCAATAATATAGAAAATGATCAAAATAATCCATTTGTTAGTTATCGTTGGTTTTGGTTCAAGTATTCACTAAAATAGCAAAAGAAAGAAGAACAAATATATAACTCATTTCTAGGCCCAATAAACATGTAAGTGGATCACTAAGGCCCACTATACGTATCTATTATTTCCAGGCTCAAAGGAATATGAATGTCTATCCTAAGCCCAATGTACATGTAAAAGGACACTAAGGCCCACTAAACATGTATATTATTTGCAGGCCCAATAAGGATATGAATATCATTTTTAACCTGTTTGCTATCGTTTTGTTTATTTTAGCTTGATTATTTACAAAGTTGTTATAAAAAGCTCACTTTTGTAAAAATGACGTTCTTGGCCCAATAAGCCAAAATTTACAATTAAGGCCCAGTTTTTGTAAGAATAACACTTTAGTCTCCATTTTTTTCAAAACTTGTGTTGATGACTAGTTTGTGTTAACAATAACATTTTAAACCCATTTTTGTCAAAATATCATTTTTGGCTTGATTTTTGTGGGAATACACATTTTTTTGGTTTTGGGCTTTTCCGATCTAGTTTTTGGAAAATTTGTAGAAAAATCATCGTAAGTCGAAATTTTGATCCGTAAATTCTGGAATTTTGGAAATTTTGTGTACTTTGTTCACAACGTTTCTCATAATTTTTAATGGCTTCTAACAAGTGTGAAATTGCTCACCTTCACAGGCTGGTCCGAAATTATTTCAAATCTGATAGGCAGTTTTGTAAAATTCGCCAAAAATTGTAGAAAAATCGTATGAAAACGTGAGAGTAGTCATTTTAAAGGTATAAATCTGAAATTTATCCATGTAAAACAGTTTTTAAAAATACGTCCATTAAGAGGGTCAAAAAAGTCCGAGATTGGACCCGAAACTTTTCTGTCAAGGGCTGTTTTATGAATTTAATTTATAGATCTTAGAACACAACACTCATTTTAGCTATTTAAAGTGTATAAACCTCAGATCTACTAGTTTACATGTATTATAGGTGATAACACATATTTTTCTCAAGGTTTTTATGAAGATCCAAGAGACAAACTTCATGTTCTTAGCATATTTTTAGTTTTATGAAGTAAACAACACAAAATCAACAAATGGTTCAAGAAAACACACATAATCATGCATATACAGATAGATCTACACATAAGAATTGTATTTCCCCAAAAACCAAGTAAAAATCGAAAATAGGGGGTATGAACTCACCTTGGGGTGATGGATCGGTTTTGATGAAGAAGTGGAAGAAGATTTTGTATCCTAGCAACTCTCTTGAGTAGATCTTGAACTTAGATGGTTCTAAGAACACGATCCACAAATATATGGATGTAAGAGGAGATTTTTGAAGAGATCAAGAAGTTAAATCATAGATCTAAGTGAGAACTTACCAAAGTTGATGATCTTGGTGAAGATCCTCTTGAAACTACACACCAAACTCGAAAATATAGAAAAGGATGAGGAGAGTTCTTGAGAGTGTTTGAAAGAAAGAAATGGAGGTGGTGTTGTGGGGTGTTTGGCCCAGAGATAGAGGGAGGGAGAGAGAATAGGAGTTTGTCTTGTTAAATTTTGGTAGATGCTTGCCTAAATACATGAAAATTATGCATGGATATCCACTAGACTAAAGTGAGGTGTCAAACTCTTAAGCACCCTTTGTTGATTTCCTTTTTTTTATATATGGTTTGGCCAAGAGTGGGCTTAATGAAATGAGGATGAAGTGATTTTTGGGCCCAAATTATTGGCGTTGATTGAATCTCATAAGCCCAATAATAATTTTTGGCCCACTAGGGTAAAAGAATAGAGTTCATGATCCATTAAGGTTATTGGAATTGTTGTGGCTCAAAATGTTGAGTTTTGTGAATGTGGGTCCATTTAGAGCCCATTTAAGGGTCCTAGGCCTAAAATAGTTGGTTTGGATACTTATTGGCCCATTAGGCCAAATAAGAATGTCCTAGACCATAATAGCCTTGAACTGGAATATTTAGAGTTTCAAACTCTTTGTTGAACATGAGAGATGTATTTGAATGGGCATAGAGTATGATATTCGCTAAGAGTACCAGTTATTTTACTGGTTGAATGATTATATGAGTGTAGAATTTCCTACAAAAAATGCTAGTTGTGACATACAATGAAACATACAAGAGTCAGTTCATTCATGAGTCAATACAAACATACTATTATGAGAAACAGAACGAACATACTATGATGAGAAACTAAGAGAACATACAATACACTACATTATACAAGAGAACATACTATGATGAGAAACAAAGATAACATACACTACACTAGTACAGAGAGAACATACAATACACTAAAACATACTATACAAACGCCAGAACACTATAACATTAATGTGAGCCACTACTTCATGACATGGCAATCTACTGTTGTGTCACGTTTTGCAACCAGAGTCTCCTGGAGGGAGAGCGTGAGTTGGTGTATAGATTTATACGGGATTGACTATCCTACACCTTGTTGCTAGCTACAGTGGGACATATAGGTCTACGTGTGACTAATGTCATACCATTTCGATGCCTTAGAGCGTCGTGTTATACTAGTCTATCAAGTATGGTTACAATCATATCATATTTAACCTTATTTAACAAACTGGTTTAAGGTAGTTAGTACGTTGGTAGTTACTTAAATAAAATACTACTATACACTGTTATTTTCCCATTGCATTCACATTGTGATCTTCTCACATAAAACGGTAATGTAAACTATATTTTGGTAATGATAGTCATACTTGGGAAAGATACACTTTTACAAACAAAACAACACACAGAACATTTGGGCCTTGGTAGAAGGTTACTTTTAGTAGAAAATATAGGATTTTCTAGGAGATACAAACATTTACTACAAACTCTTACAAACATTTACATCAAACATTTACAAACACTTTCATACAAGCAATGACACTAAAATACTTATGAACTCACCAGCTTTAATGCTGACCTATGCTTTCAAAATAACTTGTATTCTCAGGTCACCAATAGACAGGTACCGATGACCAGGTTTTGAGAAGATGGAGCACGTTCAAGACTCATCTCTTATTTTGATTCATTTTTTTTTTGTCTTATAAACTATACAGAACACGTTTGTATTAAAATTATATTATTAATGCAATGGATGATGTTGTTTCTTGTTTACTGTTATGCATTGTTGTGATACTGTACATGACGTCCTCCGCCCCCGAACGTTTCCGTCGTTCAGGTGTTGGGGTGTGACAGATTGGTATCAGAGCATTGTTTATAGTGAATCGAGTATATCAACCCATAAAAGATATACAAACTATAAACACAACAGGATTAAAATACTCTGACCAAGAGTTTATACTTTAAAATAATAAAATATTTAACTAAGTATACATACATGCATTTATACTAAAATCAGTGTCACTAGGACAAAGCAAAAATATTACGATTGTTGCACAACAAAATCATGCTTGGGAACATATAATCAGATCTAGGAGTGATATAGCCTGGTCAACTACATCTTTCCGAGGAGTGATTAGCATGTGCCTAGTAATGGTTGTGGTGTTGCAGCATGTCTAAAAACTTACCAACACTACTACAACAAAAACATTAGAACAAAACATAAGCTTAAAATACTATAGTAGTATTTTGTGTTACTATAATTACTTATTTGAGAACTAAAGGTCTTTATTAGTAAGTCAATAGCTGCTTGGTGGACACACTAAGGTTATATGTGACTAGGGTGTCATAGACTTAGAATCTTGATCTTTTCTTTATTTCATGTTCCTTGTTTTGTTGTGGATTTGGAGTTCAGGTCACTTATTCAAAAGCCTATCATGTTTTAATTACATATAACTGGTATGCACTATGCAAATACTGAAGTAACTGATAAAGATCATCTTATAATTATCCTAATTAGTACGCCAATTAACTATTTCTTTTACCCCTCTTCTCATGTAGATAACATGGCTGGATTCAATCTCCCTGGCGACCTGTACTTTCCCAACCAAGGTAACGGAGGATGGCTCGATGCAGAGCTAGAAGAAAATCATCAAATCCCTCTGGATGACGACTTCGCAGAGAACTTCTCGGAGGATTCTGACTTCGAATCCAAAGTTAATAACCTACCCCCAGTGGCTCAAAACCCAAACCCCAACCCTCGTACATAATTTCAAGGTCCCACGCCCCTGTGGGCAACAAACTTGAATAGATGGAGTCATGAAAAGGGTCAACCCTTACCTTACAACGTGGATCGAAGCTTCTATAATTTGAGCGAGAGTTCTGCCTATTCTGGTCCATAGGATTGCTCGTAATGATGAGCACGGTAGAGCGGCCATCAACTGAATCATGGAAGATGATGCACAAGTTAAAGATAGATGGTCCAGGTACGAGTCCTACCAGGAACTTCGGGACAAAGCTACCCAGGAGTACGAGTGAACGTCCTCCCATCCGAATAAGTCTAGTCGCGTAAACCAAACCCACATGCCCCATACCGAGCTAAGCAAATGAGGAACACTACAGTAGGCCCTATGCAGCGTTCCGAGGAGAAGTCATTACTTATGGCTTAAGACAGCTAAAGACGTACGAGGTCAGTTAGGTCACGCATGACCTTGAACTATGACCGGTAGTGTATGCCCTAGAGGTCTAGAAGCACTATCTCCATGAAACGAAGCATACAATCTTCACCAATCATAAGAACCTAGAAGGCACGGACGGTGGGGCATGTTATCCCATGAACCAGAACTGGACATCGAAGTTGATGGAATCAGAGATGGTAGATTTCTTTCGTGATTCTAGCAACCCTTGCAGGGACTAGACTAGGCTTGAGTACAGCCTACCACCAGCAAACTGACGGGTAGAGCAAGGGAAACCATCCAAACCTAGGAAGACATACTATCAGCTTGGGTGATTGACTTCGGTAAAGCGTGGGAATGCCCACTTACCATTCATTGAATTGTTTCACAACAACAACAATCACCCTAACATCAAGGTCGCTCCATACAAATCTTTCTATAGCTGTAAAGGCAGGTCACCACCGTGTTGGGCCGAAGTGGGAGATACACAGTTACAAAAAAGGACATGTCCCAAATAGCACCCTCACTGGACCTGAACTCATAAAGGAGACAATGGAAAAGACCATACAAATTCGAGAAAGACTAAAAGTGTTTCGAGATCGACAAAAGAGCTACGCAGATAAACGACACAAACAATTGGAATTCTAGGTTGGTGATCGTGTACTACTGAAGGTTTCACCGTGGAAAAGAACAATACGTTTTGATAGACATGGGAAAACTAAATCTGAGATACATTGAGCCATTTTAAATCCTTGTCAGGATTGGCCACTGACGTACAAACTCCGACTACCACAAGAACTTAATAACATACATCCTACCTTTCACGTCTCAAACCTAAAGAAGTATCTGTCCGACAAGACTCTCATGAAACCCCTCGACAAAATTGAAGTTAATGAGAGTCTCTTTGCGTCAAAGAAACAGTTGAGATCATGGATCGAGAGATCAAAAGAATGAAACAAAGTAGTATTTCCATAGTAAATGTTTGTTGGAATGCTAAACGAGGACCCGAGTTCATCTGGGAACGCGAAGATCAAATGAAATAAAAATACCCACATCTCTTCCCGAACTTTTGAAGTCCCAGCCAAAATGCAAATTCCAGGAAGAAATTCCTTCTAACGGGGGGATGATGTGACAACCGTCAAATTCTGGTCAAGCCAAAGTCAAACAAAGTCAACAAGTCAAACCGGTCAACTCAGTTAACCCTTGTATACTAGGGTTTACGTTATGTAATTACTAAACAAATCGCTATTTTAATGAGAAAACATCATTTGGAAAAATTCGCGTGTTTAATTTTCCTTAGCCTTGATAGTTCTAAACAATGAACCAAAGAGATAAAACACTATTGCACACTCATCGGGAGTGTGTAGGACACTAAAACATGGTTTAACGGGGTTTACGGACCTTGCATTGCGAAGCCGGACACTCAAAAAGGTCACAAACGAAACCTCTCTCAATCATTTTCACTCTATCTCTTTTTATTTTAAATCTCTCCTAAATCTCTCTCAAAATTTCCCGTAACTTTTTGAAAGCATTCGGGTCATCCCAACCCTTAAATGGGTCAAAAATTGCTTAAATCGAGGTTAGAACAGGTAAAATACCCCAAAGTATCTGAAACCTCTCCCTAGGGCCGAAGCCTCTTAGAGGTCGAACCCTCTTGGACCGGAAACAGCATAACCGAAGCTCTTAGGTAGCCGCAACCACCGAGTCCGAAGTCCCTTGGTCCAGCCGCAGCAAGCAAGCCGCAGCCCCGACCGCAGCAAGCGAGCCGCAACCAGCGAGCCGCAACAAGCGAGCCGTAGCCCCGACCGCAGCAAGCCAGCCGCAGCGAGCCTCGCCTTCTGACCGCATCGAGCCTTCGAACCGCAGTCTTTCCTCCCCGGATCCGCATCAGTAGCGAAGCCTTCACTTCAGATTTAGGCTGCTGATGAACCGACCCTCGCCCAGAACTTCGGATTTTCTCATTTTCACCCGGTTTTCAACCATGACTCCATTTTAAACCCGTTTTTCAACATTTTAAAGCGGGATTTTCACCCAAATTTATATTTTCGCATATAAGGACCCATATATTCATAAATTGAACATAGTTTACGGAAATCTTTATTTAAGAATAAAATCTATTAAATAAGATCTTGTGGTGGAGTGTTGACTTTACCGTAGTGTGTAACATAAGCAACCCTTCCCATGCCCACTCCATGACCAGCTATTGTCCCCCACCATGCCTGGTCATTCAAGGGTACTTTCCCCACCATTTAACCAACCATACTCTTAGTCAAAGGCTGAAAGCTCACCCTCTCTCCTCATTCTCCCTCATTTCTTTCATTTCCACAAAAGATCAAACACATTTTTTCTCTCAAATTCTCTCATACAATTTCGAGATTTCCAAGTCATTTTTCAAGCTTTCCATATTCATTTGGTAAGCATCACCACCCTCCTTATGGTCATTACGTTTCCTTTTACACAAATCATTGATTCCTTACACAAACTCCATCATTATTGTGTTAGATTCTCAAATCTTCAAGTGATCCTTCAAGTGTTCTTGAGTTGAACACTTCATTTCTTCAACGTTCACCCACTAAAATCATATAAGGTGAGTTCATACCCTAAATTTTCGTATTTTCTTAATTTTTAAGGGGGGGAATACAAGTTAAAATCACCAAGAACACAACTAAATACTTCTAACAGCCTTCATCAGAAAAGTTGGGCTCCATTCACGGACTGTTTTGGTCAACTTAAACATTTTTGTTTTTAAAACTGTATTAGATGCAAATAGTTCAGGTCTATGCCTTTAAAATGACTACTTGCACATCTCCATACGATTTTTCTACAATTTATAGTGATTTTTATAAAACTGCCTATCATTTCAGAAACAAATTCGGACCAGTCGGTGAATATGAACATTTTAACACTAGTTAAAGACATCTAAAAATCATAATAAAAATTATGAATAAACTATACACATTTTGCGAACTTTTAGAATTAACGGAATCGGCTTTCGACTTCATATGATTTTTCTAGGATTTTTCTAAAACAATGTAGAAAAGTAAAAATCTAGATAACAGTTTATAACTTTCATCGCACTTTGTAACTTGTTGAGCAAAGTGTTAATATTGAAGATTTCATATTTTACAAGTGTTTCTCGAGGTGGTATACTTACATAACAGATAAATACTCACTAAGGTGTAAGAATCCTCCTCCATTACCATTAGTACAAAACAAGAATGATAAACATAGTTATATTTTGCCATACATCCGACTTACATTGAAAAGGGTTCTTGTACACCACAAACAAACATACTACACTATAATAAGTATAGTTAGGTCGCATATACATTACAAACACTTTGATAAGCTATAATAGGTATAGTTTATGTTCATTTACATTACAAAAAGGTTTTCATATGAAATGGGGTGCAAATACAAAGTACCGGTTTTATACAAAAAGGGGTACATCACAAAGTACCGGGTCTTCATATAAATGGGGTACGAATACAAATTACTGGATTTATACAAATAGGGGTACATCACAAAGTACTGGGTCTTCATATATATAGGGTACGAATACAAAGTACCGGATTTATACAAAAATGGGTACATCACAAAGTACCGGGACTTCATATAAATGAGGTACGAATACAAAGTACCGGGTTTATACAAAAAGGGGTACATCACAAAATACCGGGTCTTCATATAAATGGGGTATGAATACAAAGTACCGAGTTTATACAAAAAGGGGTACATTACAAAGTACAAGTTAATCTTAGTATAGTTATAGTGGCCCACATAGGAAGTAACAAAACCTAAAGTATACGGGATTATATAAATCAAAAAAGGGTTTTTATGTTGATCTAAAACCACCTTCAATAACAATAGGTATGGATTTTACTTATACACTTTCGGTCTCAGTACTTGAGATCACATAACACAAAACTCACACGCACATCCAGTCTTGGGTTTTAAGACTACATTCTACATATTTAGGAAAATATTGGATTTTCTTGGTAACATACGACTCATTACAAAGATCGGCTTTAAACTCTTACTTTCAAAAGCTTATGAAGTCACCAACTTAATTGTTGACACTTTTTCAAAACTACTTGTATTCTCAGGAAATCAGTGAAACAAGAAAACCAACAACATTTCGAGAATGGGACGTTAAATCGTCAAACAGTTCATTTTATCATCATAATGTAATTGATTTGAAACATGTAAACACATACTTTGGTGTAACTTTTTCAATTATATTTATGATGGTTGTATTTACTTTGAGCATTATTATACTCGTTGTTGTGATATTATACATGAAGTCCTCCACCCCCGGACGTTTCCACCATCCTTGGTTTGGGGGTGTGACATAAATTGAGTCCAACTTTGATTGATTTGAACAGCTATTCAAGATATAAATTGCAGGTTGTCACATGAGTGTTTAAAAAAACAAAAAACTTGTTTGCTCAAATAGTTTTAAGTGGCCATTTAAAAAACCAATTTAAAAAGCCGACTAGTAATACACTATAAAAAAGTATTCAATTTGAGAATATCTAAAGGTAAATTATTCATTTTACAACGGATTCATGAATTCTATAAATAATAGTTTTTGGCAGCTGAAAAGGTTAAGTTCTTTTACGAATACAATAATCATAAATATAAAATATGTACAAATTCAAACTGTAATATATTTGTCTATTATATAGGCTTTGTAACATTGTATAAAATATTATTTAGTTATAAAACTAAAAAAAATTTCTAGTCAAGCTAGTTTGAATTAGTCATTTTGATCTATATGGTTGCAAGTCTTTAAAAAAAATTGTTAACTTGTTTTCCAAATATTCTAATTTTCAATTTTATTATAAAAGCCCTAAATTTTTAACGCTTATTAGGAAATAACCATAATTTTTTTATTATTGCTATGGCCACAATTTTCTTGCAGAATTATCACTCTAGCCCACTTAACGAATTTCATGGTTAACTTGGTTAATTTTTTTTTACAAGGTCGGTCCTAAAATGTTTAAATTTGGTCCCTGAGGTTTCCAAAAATTTACATCATATTGTTTTTTAACTTTATTTTTCGGTTTTTAATACTTTATTTATTTTCGGTTTTTTTAAAAACATATATATTTTTTTATTTATTTTTTATATATACTTTATTTATATATATTTTTTAACTTTATTTTTCAACAATTTGAATTTGTTTTTACCTTTTTACCTTTTGTTTTCTATTTTTAGTGTATATATAGAGAATATTAGAGTTTTTTCTCATTTTTTTCGTATTATATTTAAATTTTTTATGTTTTTAATTTTTTAATTTTTTTCCTTATTTGTTTTCTAATTATTTGTTTTTATTTCTTTTGTATTTTTAACTTTTTATTGAACTTTTTTAAAAAATGTTAAATGTATTAGAATATTATAGTATATTACAATTTTGATAATTTATATTTTTTTTAATTTTATTCAAGTAAATAAAATAGTTATGTTTATATATGTAGTTTCGGTCCAACTTATTTTCTTTTTATTTTTTCTTTAGTTTTATGATATATATGTTACGAAAAAATAAAAATTAAAAAAATTACCTTGTTTGTTGAGAATTAGTGTTTTAGTGTATTATATAACTTGCAAATTAAATCATATTTCTATATGTGATATCAATAGTTTAAATTCAAGATAACATTTTTTAATTTGATAATAGACTAAAAGAAAGAAGAAAAAAAATAGTAGTCTGTCTCCATAAAAAAACTAGTTATAGTAATTTATATTAAATTCAAGTTCGTTTACTTAAATCAAATTAAATAAAAACATTAGAAAAACAAAAAATAACTAAAATAGTAAAAAAAAAAAAAATAGAAAACAAAAGGTAAAAATGTAAAAACAACATATCAGATTGTTGAAAACTGAAGTTAAAAAATGAAAATAAATAAAGTTTATAAACAAGAAAATAATATATATATATATATATATATATATATATATATATATATATATATATATATATATATATATATATAAACCGAAAATAAAAAAAAAGTATACAAAAAAAGCAGAAAATAAAGTTAAAAAACCATGTGGTGGAATTTTTTGCAAACCTTAAGGACCAAATTTGAACTTTTTAGGACTGATTTTGCAAAAAAGTTAAACAAGTTAACTATGAAACTCGTTAAGTGGGCTAGAATGACAATTCTACGAGAAAGTTGTGGCCATAGCACTAATAAAAAATATATTGTGGCTTTTTCCAATTACGCGTTAAAAATTTAGGGCTTGTATAATATTAGACTTTTCTTTTATAGTAAATTTTTATGAGATTTGTAAACGTTGTTTAAATCTGTGAAACCTGTTATTTGGTTTAGCAATTTAATTTGAAACACTCTTTTTGCATAAAAATAATGATATATGTTGTGTAAATATGTTATTTATGTATTTAATATGAAAGATAAAATGAGACATAAATGTGTAATTGTGAAGTCTCCTTCAATGTAAATTTTTAAAAAAAAAGTTGGGAAGAAGAATGACGTATACATTAATCCCATTTGAAATTAAATAGTTGGACTCTCTACAAAATAGCATAAAGATCTTTAGGTTGAAATACTTCATACAATTATGATATACTAGGTATGTGTAAAGGTAAATTAACATGAAATAATTGCAAATTATTTAGCAAAATATAACCAAATGTAACATTGTTACTTATGTTAACTCAAACAAGTTGTCCAATGTATAAAATAGTGGCACTAATGTAAAGTTTTAGACGTTAAATGGTTAACATAATTACATCTTAACCACCACATTTAATAACTACACATGTAAATCAATATATAGAAGTCATCTGATAAAAAGTTTCAAGTCAGGAGTGGAATATTAAGAAAAGCTACACAATGGATCTTAAGCTTTTAAAGGTTATTGTATGGTTTTTTATTTTCATAACTGACATTGTTTGTGGTAAAAAGCTTGATGGAGAAGAGAAGAAAATCCTAGAATATAGTGAGGACATTATTAAGAGTGGTTATGATTCAAAAGCAAGCTTACCATGTTGTGTTCGTGATCATGGAGGAGGGCATGTTAGAGATTACATTCAATAAGAGATGATCAATAAGTTGAGAGGAAAGGGCCAAGGTAAAGGGGAAGAAATGTTAAAAGCAAGTATAATAGTAAGTATGGATGATGATAGTTAATTGATGAATGTAGCTGCAATTAATGAAATTAATATAAGAAAAATGTCAACTAATTCAATCTACAATGTTGCACTTAGCACTAGAGCTAATACCAATCAACAATATAACAGTCAATATCCTAACATTCAAGTGTCTTTTAATGGAATGTATAACAACCAAGATGAAGGAGGAAGTGTTGGAGGAGGGGGAGGCAGATCTAAAGGTGGAGGCGGAGGAGGAGGAGGCGGTGGTCAAAAATAATCTACTTTAAATTCAAATTCAACATATATAATAATAAATGATAAAACATCATAAAATACATATCTAATTATAATAAGATTTGACTTGTTTGAATCTACATAAGATATGCATGTATTGTCCTGTTGTCTACTATACAAACGTAAGTTAATCATTAAAGGCATCGATGGTATATATATTTATATATATCTTATTGTTAGAGAAATGTCAACTTATATAATAAGTTAGTTATATTACTAATAATACATATGCATATTGCATTGCACACACAATCTACAATCTAAAATAGAGAGAATAATAAATATGGGATAGTTTCTTATTTATTAATAGTTTGGTAGTTTAAGAAGAAACTACTAAAGCAATGGACTAGATTTTCAATTACTCGAATTTAAGTAAACACCACATAATTATCTATTTATCTAATAGATAACTAGCAGCTGAGCCATGGCTGAACCACGTAATTATTTTTTTCTTATTAGGATAAAGAAGTAGCAATTTATGTATAAAATTGTAACTAACTACATATTTAGACGAACCCACTAAGTTTGAAGATATTCTTACCAACAACATCCGATCCAGTTAACATGTGCATCAACTACCTAATATGCCCTTCTACTGTTACAATCTTTCTCTTATGTTGCTTGTTGGCAAGTAAACTAACCACATCCTTCTCCTATCTGTCAATAAATGGAAAAAATTCATGAATTTATTTGAATATTTGATAATTTACAATGTACTAAACAAAGCTAAAACTTAAACCTACATTGAAGTCCAAGTAAGAATGATATTGTCCTAGTGATCACAAAAGCCACTCAGCAAATACTAAACATTTCATCACCAAATCTATTCTTAAAGATTTTGAATCATAAAGATAATATCAGCCCCATTACTTTTTGTGGAAATTTCAATTTTCTTCTAACCTTCTAAACAACAAAAGTGAATGTAGCCGTCTTATATTTCTTCTCATCGCTGCTAGATAACTCTCCTATATAAAGTATGAAAAAAACTAAAATCCATCATCCTAGTTCCAGGTTAATATAAGTTCATAAATCTAACTTTCCTCGTCTATCAATTCTTGAATCTTGTGAACTTAACTTTTTCTAGGTGTATGAAGATGATACGAAGACTTATATTCGTTGTCCAAGTTCTAGTAGATAAAAAGTGGTAGGATTCAGAAATAATGGTGATACATATGAAAATAATACCAAGATGAACATGTACAAATGGGAAAACATCAAGTCAGAAATCATGGATTCCTATATAACATTAACAAACCAAATCAAATGACAAATTCAACACATACAACAAAAAAATTAATGTAATGAAAGTATGTTGCTATTTATTGCCATGATTGATGATAACTTACCAGCAATTATTGTTTTGCAAGAGACAAAACAATCAAAAATTCTTTGACCGATTGTTTTTCTATTGAGTTCTTCGTTAAAGATCAATTTTCAGTGCCACAACACCAACCTCCAAGTCTGTTGCAGCTATATCTTGGTCTACACGACATATGTGCAATACTCAAATTGTTGCATGAGTAATAAGAAATAAGATTTGATCGTAGCAGTTCACTAAACACTTGTTGTGCATCATGAAACTCGCTTTTGAATTCATCATCAAACGGCTCGATAGAGCAGTAAAAACAAATAAACACAAAAATTTCAATCCAGTTATCTACTGAACATCATTTGTCAAAATCTAAAAAAGCATAAATCCTTCTAGCATAGATGGTTCAAATTAGAAATAGAACCAATGAAAGGAGTAGCATGTGACAACCGTCAAAATTCGAGTCGATTCTTGATTTGACTAAACTTAGTTGGACTTATAGGCACAACACATACTAGACTTTGTAACTAGGAGCTATGTGATAACCTACTAGAAACTTGGAAATAATTAGAATCAATGGATAGTACACTTAGATTTCACATTGATATGTGAATTCTACAACTACTTAACTGTAGTGAATATCCATATTCGGGTCGCTCTTTGACTCGAACAACTTTTCATGAATCATATACACACATCATGCACTTGACCTAGTGGTATAATTTAGGTCCGGCTCTCATAGGAACTTAAGTTAATGTTGAAGACTAGAACTAGTATACTTGATTCCTCAATTTCGCTTGAATCTCGAAATTACTACATAGAATGCCAATAAACCGGTAAAAATAAATTAGAAATATTATTTCTATCTTGAATAGGAGTTATGAAACTCTAAAATAGTTTGAAGTCTCAAAATTTAATTACTTTTGATATCCAAAGACTTACAAACTCCTCAAAACCCTAAAAAGCCCTAAAAACACATATTTATAAACTTTAACCTTAAAATTGTATAAAAATAATTATGAAACATATAATATTATTTTATAATAATTAAAATTATGAAAATGCATTCAAGGAAAATAAAATTTAAAGTATCAACATTTATTCCTAATTATCAAGTTAAATCAATAATTTTATAAAACAAATCATGGCTTAATGCATTATTTATATAAAAAAATGGGAAATTTTATAAAAATTGAGGGAAATTTATTTAAAATAAATGGAAGAGATGCGGGGTCTCTCTCCTCATTGAAAATTCGGATCTCTCTCCCCATATCTCTCCTCCTCCCAACACAAAATCATTTTTCTCCACTCTTACACTCCATCTTCCCTCATTCTCTCTCATTTCTCTCTCACTCTCTCACACACACATTTTCTCTCTTCCTCCCTCTAAAAGCCACAGAATTTTCCAGGAAACAAACCCAAGAGCACTCCTCAAACTCTAAATATTCATCATATTGTGGTGTTCTTGAAGGTAAAATCTATTTCTTCTTCACTATTCCTTCAAGTTTTACTATTTCTTCTTCTCCATAAACACTTTTCTTTGAGATTATTCACATGCATGTTCATAACCATGATTTTTATGATTATGGTGATATTATTTCACCCAAAAACCAACATGCATATGATGATCTTCAAGCTTAGAGGCTTGATCATCAAAGTTTGTAGTTAAATAGCTTTCAAATAGGTCCATAAAGGATTTATTCCCAAATAAATATCTAAAACTTCTTTTCTGATCCAATTCAATTTTTCCTAGAAATCCACTAACAAAATGAGATGTTGTACAAATTTTCAAAAAATAATTCATTTTTCTCGGATTATTATAATTATTGCAAGAAAATACAAAAATAATTCATATAAAATGCTTTCTGAGGTCTATAAATCCTAGATACGTTCATGGATGACCCGTAAAGTGAATGATTACAGCTCAGTGAGTTTCATCGATTTTTGTTACTGTTTGTTATGGCTTTGAATTTTCTTTTTGTTTAATTCAAATAAATCATAAAACCACTTTAAGAAATGTGAAAAGGGTATCTAATAATGTTCGCAACTCCTACCCTATGTGTAAGAGTCAAAAAATATTTCAGAATTTTTCATTATGCATTTCTATTTTCCCCGATTTTTCTCTCATGTATGCTATTTTTCTTCTAGTTTTCCAAGATTTAATACACTTAAATGCACAAAAATCATAAAATTGGGTTAAACAATTTAGAAATCCTTTTTTTATATTTTTCCCAGCTTAATAATGTCTAATAAGAATACTACAAAAAGTTTGGGTAATTTTGGAAACTACTTTCTATTTATCCTCATTTTTATTCAAATAAATGCACAAAAATCATAAAATTGGGTTAAACCGTTTAGAAATCTATTTTTATATTTTTCCCAGCTTAAGTGTGTGTAATGGCAGTATTATAAAAAGTTTGGGTTAAACCCCTTTAAAAATGTTAAATATTAGCATTTCAATAATGAGAATTTTTCCACTTAAATTGTTATATAATAGTTGATTCATTGAAATTTAATTTTCACAGAAAAGTGTTTGTAACTTATCAATATTAAATTTTGACACAATATTGGTATAATTCTATTGTAGTAATAAGTATACTACTGTTAGATTTCGATTAGAGACTCACTAGTGAATACCATATTGTAGGAAAACGATAGTGGTACGAGTAGAGCGTAGTTCAAGGCACCATTTGCATCATCACGATATATTGTGAGTATTCACCACTTCCCTATTTTCGGTTTTTAAATGTTTTGGGGTGGAAAAGCATGTCCTAAACTTTTTATGTTCGTTGTATTTATTTTGACTCGTATGAAACTTGGTTGCTATATTTCGTATGTATGTGTATGTTACTTTAATTCACGAGGACTATATCGCGGTTAAGTCCCTGGAATCTATAGACACAACTCATTAACTCTTTTGAACCTATGGTTATTATGGATAGTGCTATCAGGAGGTAGACAACTCCTCACTCGCACGATTCGCTTGAGTGCATTTTACCATTTTTGGGATACACATAGTAGTCAATAGGGCACGATTCGGTCATTAGGCTTGGGTTATGAACTCATGAATGGAAACTTGATGCATATACGAATCTTTATGCACATATGCAACTTGTATTCTCATGTTAGCAACGATACTTGTATACTTATTTTAGCTATGAAACTTGTATACTTATTATAGCAATGAAACTTTTATGCTTATTATAGCAACGAACTTTGTTTCTCATTATAGCAACGAACTTTTATTACTGAAAACTTATATACTTGTTTTAGCAATGAAATTGTTTGCTCCTTGTAACAACGAATATTGTTTCGATTCGTGAAAACTCATTTTAGCAATATAATTTTATTTATGGAAACTTTTATCAAAACTTTTATTTGAATTCTTGAAACCAATATTATTTTTAATCTGTGAGTACTCACCAACTATTTTTATAGTTGACGCTCGTTTTACATGCTTTTTCAGGAATCATCTAGTAAGAGGCACTTAGAGACACAACAGTCGTAGGAGCATTTGCATGTGTTGACTTTTAAATACATTGTAATTTCTTTTAAAAAGTTGTTCAAACTCATTGTAAATTTGTAATGATTTTTAATACTATGGTTGGTGTTGTCTTTAAACTTTTTCTATGAAACCCTTTATACTGCCACACCTCGTGTTTCCGCTTTAGCAGGGTGTGACATAGCATGTGATGGATGTGATAGATTTAACATGAGCGGTGGTGGTCAGCAATCGGAATAAAAGAATCCAATTTCTAGTATCTCCAGGACTCAACAGACAGTTAAGAAGAAGAGAAAAGCACCTTTCAGAGAATCTTATCGTCATGATAAAACGAAATATAAAACATAATGAACCAAAGTTAAAGTCCTAAACCCAAAATAAGCATAAAAACACACCATAAAAGGAGCTGGTGACGGGTGCTCTTGCAACAGGGTGGAGGCTCAGGAAAAACAGATCAAAAACCGGTATGGCTGCAAAAACCGGTCGCATATTCCAATTGGATATGCCTTCCGAGTTGCCATGCCAAAATACGAGCTTGAATCCGAATTTCTTCCAAAAAAACTCATCATCGGTTCAATCCTGGGAAAGAACAATCAAAATTGGAACCCAACAAACGAAGCAATCAAAAAACATGAAATAGAAGATAGAGAAGAAGGAGTCGAAATGGATACAGTGAAAGACACAAATAAAAACCAGAATAAAGTCGCAGAAGAAATTCAGTCTCAAAAAGTGGGAGAAATCTAATGTGATGGGGGAGACAGTGTGAAGATGAAGGAAGAATTGAGGGAAAACACGTATCATTACAACGTGGCATTGGAGTGATCAAAATTATCAATAAGCAGAATGCAATAGGGCAAAATTTTGGCTATCTGCAATGAAATTTCAAAGGTAGTGAGGGAAGTATGAGCATTTAATGTTTTAGACTCCAATCAACAATAAAAAATCAGTGGAGAAATTCACCTTTTTTAAGTCGATGGTCATTGCTTAAGAAGAAAAAATGTTGATTTCTTTTTCCGTCTCTTTTCAAAATGTGTTGCATTTTACCACTCTCTTGGTCAATTGCAACTGTTGTCGGGTTTTCTTTAGGGCTGAGATCAAGAAATTCTAATTTTCCAAGCACTGCCACTGTGATTTTCCAAGCACCACCATTGATAATTCGAAATTATACCTCCAACGTGGGCATCTGCTATCTCCGTCATTCGTTGAAAGAGTAGGAATAAAGACGCAATAGTGATCGATGGCGGTGGAAGAGTGGAGATGTGCAACGTTGATATTAGGTGATTTGGCGGTCGATTGATGGTCTATTTCTTCTAAAAGCAATGGGGAAGGTGAGCACCGAAGATGGAGGTATCTATAAAGAAGAGAGAGGTATTTGGATAGGTGGATATGATTCGGTGACAGTAAGTGTATTCCTATTGGCTTCTGTAGGTGGTGGACAGTATGGTATCGTACAAAGAGGAACAAATAAGATTTTAAAAAAATCGATTTTGGTCCAATCAAAAGGAATTATTGTTCCCAAGGGGACACGTTTTTAATATATATATATATATATATATATATATATATATATATATATATATATATATATATATGTTATAATTTAAATTGGATTACTTTTTTATCAATAAAAATTATGGAGTGACTTTATAAGGTTCTGTTTCGCATCCAAATGGTAACATTTTCCATACGATCTATATGTCTCTCTCTCTCTCTCTCTCTCTGTATATATATATATATATATATATATATATATATATATATATATATATACATTCACTCTTCCTCAAACATTCAATGAAATCTAGAAACCGAAGATAAGGTGTATCTCTTACTCGTTTAACAAGCAAGTAACATATTTATCTATGAATATCTAGCAGTTGAGATTAGCAAGGAAAAAAAGAAGTGCTTGGAGAAGAACTTAGTCATGGAGATTATGATGCAGATTTGAAGTTAATCTTGTGGATCTTTTGGTTAGCTAAAAAAAAAGTGTGGAATTATAAGAACAACTTATATCGGAAACATAAAGGCAACATAATGAAATAAATAATAGCAAGATATAAGAATCCTTGTTGAATTGTAACTAGGTTTGCATGAACACACTAAGTTAGTAAATGAAGAATAAAAAGGGCATAAATGGAAATAAGGAGTCTCTATATTTCATATAAATTGACTACAAGATGAAAGATAATGTCATGCTCTGGATAGTTTGTGGCTCCATAGTTTATTTATTGGATTCCTTCAACTCTCAGCCTGACTTATTCAAGAGGAGGTAGTTTCACTCTATTTACAAGCGTAGGGTGAATCTTGACATCGATAGTTTCAAAATCATAGATAAGTGATCTAAGGAAATCACAATCTTTGGCATATGTTGGTTTCATCTTGTAGTGTTTTTCGATTCTATGATCAAAGAACCTAGCAATAAGGAAGATTTGTTCTCGATCATGTTAATAAAGTAGGCTTGAGTTCGATTATATTCAACACCATTGGAAATAGGAGTGTATTGGAAGCACTAAGCATTTTTTTTAATGATCTAGATTTGAAGGTGTTAACTCCCTCCTATCTGACATTTAACCAGATGTCTTTGAATTCTTTTCAGTGTTGTAAAATTGATACCATATTTCCAGCTCCATTTGATTTCTTCTAGAGTCGAGAATTTTGAGATAAAATTCTTCAAAAACTTGAAAGAATTGGTCATTAGGGTATATCCCAATACATTTCATCTCCAAGTTTGCGAAAGTTGGAGGAGGAGCATAGTCTTCAGATAGTATTTACCCATGAGTAGATAAAGGATTCATTTATGCAAATGTCAAAGCCCTGAGTTTTCCAAATATCATCACCAAACTTGGTTGCCCTCCAGTCGGATTTCCTTTGTGTAATGGCAGGAGAATCAAATGACATCCCATCGGACAATTATGGTTCAGGAGTCACTAGCTTTTGAGGAGATGGTTTCTTAGTAGAATGAGGAGGTGGAGTTTTTCATGCAGAGATTGGAGTTCTTAGGGGATGAGACTTGGGAGATTCATCAGTGGAGCTTTCTTTCTCTTCATCATCATCCTTTCCAAAGGATGACTTTGATTTAGACCTGGACCTCATAGGGGATTCACTTTGTGGTGGAGGTATGTTGTCTTCATTTACTAGTGTCTCCCCAGTCTCTGTAATCTTTCCCCTATTTGGGGATGAAGGCCCTGTCTTCTCTACAAACTCGCCATCCTTTAACTCTTAATGTATTTTAATCACTTTTCGGAAGCCAATCTGGGTCTTTAAGTTGAAATCATTATTTGTGATGATCAGGGGATTCTTCATGTGATCGAGAATATCCTTGGAAACTTGAATGATTTCATCCTAAGTTTTTTTCAAAGCATTCAACAATGTTGCGGCTTCACAAACAACTTTTGAGAGTACCTTCAATTAAACCAAATTGTTTTTCTACAGTTACATGATGTTAGAATATATTTCTTCGTATCCCACATCGTATGTGTTTCACGACTCATGAAGTAGGTGTCTCAATTTTTTTCTCAATATCTAGAGAATCTGCTCCCAACTTCTATTTAAATTCTTTCATCTCCTTAACCATATCTTCATGAATTCAACCTGATCTCACTTCTTGGACTCATCCATAGCTTGTAATCCCAACTAATTGCGAATTATAACTCTTTGGTCCAGTACTCTCTCCCTTGCTTCAATCTATGTGACTCTTTGAGCAATGTCTTCAATTTTGGGAGGAATTGTGATATGTGGTGAAAGACGTAGTAGATTTGTGATTGCGCTCAACATTTGATCTACTCTATCAACTAACTCAATAGATTATTTCCTTGATATTGTAACCTTATTATTATTATTATTATTATTATTATTATTATTATTATTATTATTATTATTGTTATTATTATTATTATTATTATTATTATTATTATTATTATTATTATTCTTTTTCTTCTTCTTTGCTTTCTTGGTGAAAGATAGATGCAAAGCACTAGCTTCCTCATTAAAAAGGAACATTTGAAAGTCACCATCTTGAAGATCCTTTTGAACCTGTTCTTCGCTCAAGTAATACCCACGTGAAAGCAAGGGTTTTACATGGACATGGTTTGAAAACTCAAACATTGAATTAACCTAAGATCCTTGATTGCTTGTAATATAGTTCCAATCAAGTCTGGTAAACCAATCTTATCTCAGATTAGATAAACTCAACAAAGTGCTCAATAAAGAGAAACAGTAAGTATGAACAATGTAAAGAAACAAGAACAAGAAGAGTGTAAGAAATAATGATTGAATGGATGATTCTTTGATTGATGGAATAAAAAGGTGAAGACTTTTCTATCTGGTACAAAGGTTGACAACGATCCTTAAATAGTCAAGGAGTTACTAAAAGACACAATAGATAAAGTATGCATGTACTAAGAGACAAGTAAAGATCAACAGAAAGAGACATTCATTGTTATTCATCTTGTATCCTGTACTATAGTAAAAGACATTAAGAACAATACAAAATAGTACCTCACACAATTATTACATTACAGACACAAAATACTTTCAAACAATGATTGATCTTGGAGAAGTCTTCACGTCGGAAACATTCAAGGGTGGATGACGTCATATGTAGTATCACAAAAATTACATCATAGTAATCAAAGTAAACACAACCATTACATTGAATATATATATATATATACATATATGTATATATATATATATATATATATATATATATATATATATATAATGGTATTTACATCTGTTTGATTCATATTTATATACATCAAAAGCAACAAAAATAAAGACGTGACTCTATGTGCTCCGTCTTCTCAAAAATCTGCTGAGGTACCTGTCTACTGATTTCCTGATAATACAAGTGGTTTTGAAAAGAGTATTAGCATTAAGCTGGTGAGTTCATAAGCATGTTATTGTAATTAAATCTTGTTAATGAATCAGTGAAAAAGTTTGTATGTTTTCCAAGAAAATCCAATATTTTCTAACATATGTGTTTGTTATAATGTTCGATGAAGTATTAGTTTAAATGCCTGATTACCACCATATGAATTGTATATTACGGTTTTGAATGACAAACCCCTTTTTGTATGAAACCCCTGGTGTCACACCCCCAAACCAAGGATGGCGGAAACGTCTGGGGGCGGAGGACTTCATGTATAGTATCATAACCACAATGGCAATAGTAATTCAAGCAAACACAACCAACATATATATGTAATTGAAAGAGTTACATCATTGTATGAATTACATGTTTCCAAATCAATTACAATATGTTGAAAAAATATGAAATGTTGACGCCTTAACGTCCCATCCTCAAAATGCACTTGGTTACCTGTTTAGTGCTGAGAATACAAGTTGTTTGAAAAAGTGTCAACACAAAGGTTGGTGAGTTCATAAGCTTTTGTTTTAAACTTGATAAAAGCCTTTCTCTTGTAAATGTCATGTTTGTTCCAGAAAAATCCGATATTTTCCTTAAAATGTGTAATGTAGTATTATATCCAAAGACCGAAATGTATAAGTAACCTTTCTTACTTATAGAAAATAATGTAAGTTTAAATCGACATAAACGCGTTTGAATTCAATGAATTTCCCGTAAATTCCTATGTTTGTTAATACTTTCTGTGAGTTATTATAACCATGCTACGACCTAGTTGGCCTAAAACGACGTTCTTCAGGCGTCGGAAATGTTATGACATTTGTCACCCCAGACCTGTCGGTCTAACTATTGCATGCAGTTAAGGTGTGGGTTTGTCAAACCCAATATAGATCTATATACAACTATCACGTTCTCTCTCTAGGAGACTCTGGTTACAACACAGGACTTATTGGTAAATGTGAAAACGTCCATAATTAAAGCTATTGGTAAATTTTCCCATGATATTTAGTGACCTCCAACTTAGGCGAAAACGTCCATAAACATAGACTGGTTTAGATTGGTTCTTGAAATGATAGGCAGTTTTGTAAAAATCACCATAAATTGTATAAAAATCGTATGGAAATGTGCAAGTAGCCATTTTAAATCTAAGAACTTGAACTACTTGCACCTTGTACAGTTTTGAAAACTAAAATGTTTTAGTTGACCAAAACAGTCCGTGAATGGAGTCCAACTTCTCTGATGAAAGCAGTTAGAAACATCTAGTTGTGTTCTTGGTGATTTAACTTGTATTCCCCCCCCCCCCCCCTTAAAACTTAAGAAAATATGAAAATATAGGCGTATGAACTCATATTGTGTGATTTTGGTGGATGGATGTTGGAGAAGAGAAGTATTCAACTCAAGAACACTTAGAAGATTTCTCAAAGATTCGAAAAACTAACACAAATATGATGAAGTTTGTGTAAGTAATCTATGATTTGAGTAAAAGGAGGTGGGGTAATAATATAAATGGTAATATTATTTACCAAAAGTGGAAGAATACTTGATGATCAGCCTTGAAATCTCGATTTTTTAGCGAGAGAAAGTGAGAGGAAAGTTGTGTTTGATCTTTGGTAGAATGAGAGAAATGAGTGAAGTGAGGAGTGAGGAGTTATATTCCAGCTCTAATAACATGGGAAAAACATTGGAAATGATGAAAAACTACATTGACATGACCTAGGCATGGTAGAAAGAGTTTGGCTGGTCAAGCAGTGGGTGTGAGTGGTTGCTTGTGTCATAAGCTAAAGGAAAGTCAACACTCCACCTTAATTACTCCAACCACTAAATCTTGGATCAGGTTTGCATTAAAAATGTGATTAATTAAGGCATATGGGTCTTAATATGTTAAAATAAAGTTTTGGGTGAAAATCACGCTTTAAAATGATGAAAAACGGGCTTAAAATGCTACAAATATTGAAAATCGGGCAAAAGTTGTAAATTTCAAAATTTTTGGTTGAGGATGCGAGGGTTGGGCTCCTTAGGAGCTTAGAACGGAAGGTGAGGCTTGGTTGTTCATGGGGACCGAAAGTAGAAGAAGAACGGAGAGAAGGGGAAGGTGAACCGAAGGTGCGAAGGGAAGGGACGAAGGCGAGATTCGGTCTCAGGCGGGTTTCGGTTCTCAGGGGTCTCGGTCCTCAGCGAGTTTCGGTCCTCGGCAAGTTTCGGTTTCGGTTGCTTCTCGGTTCCAGAGGTTTCGGTTTCGACTGCTGAGGTTTCGGTCCTAGGGGTTTTGGTTTCGGCTGCTGAGGTTTCGGTCTTAGGGGTTTCGGCTCCTAAGAGGGTTCGGCCCTATAAAGGGGTTTCGGGTCTTTTAGGGTATTTTACCTGTTCTAACCCCGTTTTAAGCAGTTTTTGACTTGGTTAAGGGTCGGGATGGCCCGAAAGACTACAAAAAGTTACGGGAACTTTTGAGAGAGATTTGGGAGAGATTTAAAATAGAGAGAGATAGAGTGAATACGATTGAGAGAGGTTTCGTTTGTGATATTTTTGAGTGTCCGGCTTCGCAATGCAAAGTCCATAAACCCCATTAAGCCTTGTTTTAGTGTCCTACACACTCCTGATGAGTGTGTAATAGTGTTTTATCGCTTTGGTTCAATGTTTATCATTATCACGGCTATGGAATTTCAAATACACGAATTTTCCAAATGATGTTTTCTCATTAAAATAGCGGGTTGTTTAGTACTTACACAATGCAAACCCTAATATACCAAGGTTAACTGAGTTGACCGGTTTGACTTGTTGACTTTTTTTGACTTTGACTTGACCTGAAATTGACTATTGTCACACCTGGATAACACCAATATGTATATTAGTCTTATTAATTAAAATAAACCATGAGTTGAAATCCCTGGAATCCTCCAGTTGTATTATGAAATAGTTTTGTTAATGAAAATAAAATTAAACAATAATGAAATCCCGTAACTGTAGCTAGCAGTTCAGGTGTCGGATATATGACATTTGCCACCCTAGGCATGCCTGCCTAACTGTAGCTAGCAGTTCAGGTGTGGGATTGTTAGTCCCGAGTAGATCTATTCACAAATCTCATGCTCTCCCTCCTGGAGACTCTGGTTATCCTAGGATAGGATTTAGTTCAGTACATAAAAGGTACAATTTTGTAGTAGAGTCTCACAATTCTGTATAATCTAGTTTATGTGCAGTTCTGTATTGATCTAGTATATTTAAACCCGTGTGTATACTTTATAGAGTAATAATTATACTTAAATAATTATGTAATAAAGTATCCTTGTTACCCGAGAATATCATAAACTAGGTCTGTCATAGTTTATATGTATAACAATGTATAAACTATGAATTTGTGATGCTGTATTTTGAAACCCCAAACTATACCTATTATAGTTTGCATGAATATTATGTATTTGGTTCATGAATTGATTTGAAAACTATGCAATTTGACAGTAAGTCGAAAACCTCCCTTATGCTCCGCATAATACAAAACGGATAAGGTATCTAAATATTTTATGAAATGTGGAAACCGTATGACTATATCCATTGCATTAGTTTTAAGTGTTTTGAAATCCTTTTGTATAAATTCACAAAATCATTTGTGTTTGGCTTGTACTCTCCCGTTGAAAACATTAAAACCATAACAGTATAGGGGTATGAACTCACTATTCGTTGTGTGAAATGTCAAACAATGAAACTAGATATGAAGACCCTCGTGTCATCACTAGCATTTTGAGCTAGGAAATTTTGTTCTCATGTAAGCATCAACTATAGTAAGGTTTTTATTAACGTGTTAAAGGTTACATTATGGTTCCTAATGAACCGTGTATTGTTATAATACAAAGCATATATGCCTCTCAGTTTCTCCCAAATCTCTCTATGTATCTCAAATCTCTCCCAAATCTCTCTATGTATCTCAAATCTCTCCTAAATATCTCTATGTACCTCAAATATCTCTCAAATCTTCCTATGAAGTTTTCTTAGTCGAAACCAACACAAAACAAAAGGAGAAAACATGAAGGGGCAAGCCTAGTTCGGAACCCTTAGGAAGCTTCAGACCCGTACAGCCGGACAATCTCGCTCCGGAATAATCCTATTTCAGAACCTCTTGTATTGCTCCTAAATGCCTCCCATGCTCCGGATCTAACCCGCTCCAGAAGGTTTCGCAACTTCGAACCGGACGCTTTGTAGCCTCGGAACCCTCGCAGCCTCGGAAGGAAGTGGTTCTAGATGAGAGCCGACTTCAAAACTTAGGGCTGGACTCCGGAATTTGTGAATAGACTCCGGAACTTCTTGAACCCACTCCGGAACATGAGATGAACTTCAAAACTCGCCAAGTGACTACGAAAATCACTTTTTTGCTCTGGATTTTAGACCATTTCGGACCTTTTCTTCATTATAAGAAATTTTGACGTCGGGAATCCCACTAAACTCGTATTTTTCATAACTTAGACCCCTTAAACCCTTATATTATGCCAAATATGAATATTTAAAACATATTTTCATAAAATAATAATTAATATTTATAAAAGTATTATATTAAATCGTAAAGTGATAAGGGCGTTTGACTTTATGATTTGATGTAATCTCCCATTTCCCATGCAATTCACAGTAACCCATGCAAGAACCACAAAATAACAATGTTTGAACTAATATATTTCCATGCACCTACCCCTTCTCCTGTTTTCCTTAACCCCTTAAAGCAACGACAGTGCCAGAGTTTTAAACTTCTCCATTTCTCCCACTTCCCTCATACTCTCTCAAATACTTCCCTCAAGAGCAAAAGCAAGGAATTTGTTAAGGCTCAACTCTTCCAGTGCTCCTTAAGGTTTTTAGGAATGATATTCCATTAATCTAGTATTTTACATCATTTGCAAGAAAAATCCATATTATTTTATTCATAATAATATGTGATAAAAAACCTTAGGACCACATTCCTTCCCAGGAAGTTCCTCAACTCATCCAAGAGCTTAGGCTTGAGATCTTCATCCCATCACTCCAACCAACTCATCAACCAACTCAAGGTGAGCTTCATACCCCTACTTTTTTTTTTTGAGATTTTTATTGTTTTTGGGGGAGAATGCAAGTCAAAACCATGTTTTAAACCTTGATTAAATTGCTTATTATGTTTGTATGCTAAGTTATATGTACCAAAATTATGAAGGCTCCTAGAACTCGAAAACTTGAGCAAGTCTCAAGAGTTCGAAGCTTATTTCACAACTTATGTATAAGAAATAAGAACTAGAAAGTTACAAAAATACAAGTTACAAATCCTTATGAAAAAAATCCTAAGTATTTACGTCGAAAATTGCTTAAACAAGTATTTTGGGGAAAATGGACCACTTTTAACAAATCACAAAGCTTTACACCACATTTTGACAAATATGAGTCTTATTTGATAAATTATAAATTGAAGGACCATTTTGCCGACATCAAAAATATTGGATCATTTTGACACGCATGATTTACAAAGGAATATTTTCCATAAACGAAAATGAAATACCTAGTCAACAAGTACACCATTGTTATTTATGTAATAAATAATGGATTACAACGATTTGCTCAAATACCTATTAGTATTCTAGGCAGACGAATCTTCACAGTACATATATATATATATATATATGTATATATATATATATATATATATATATATATATATATATATATATATATTTGATAGTGTACGCTTAAAGTCCTGTAAGAGTTATAACCAGAGTCTCCTGGAGGGGGAGCGGAAATTTGTGTATAGATCTATACGGGGTTGACACCTCGCACCTTTGTTGTTCGCTGCAGCTAGACCGGCCGGTCTAAGGTGACAAATGTCTTAAAAAAACCGATGCCTGAAGAACGTCCGAACAGGCACTCCTTCATATTAGTATGGTTATAACGACTCACTGAGAATATAACAGTATGTTTTTAGAAAATTACCCAAGTTACACCTTTCGATTATTGACAAATATTGTTTTGAGTGCTAGAAACAAAGCTTTTATCACACCAGTATTAGGGTTTTAAGACCACCATATTATACATTAGAAAATATAGGATTTTTAGGGGAAAAGAATTTTATACGATTTCGAAAAACGATAAATTGAAACACTCATGCAACTATACTAGATTAGAAACAGAATCTACAACAATTTGATAAGAAAATATGGGATTTTATGATTTTCCAACTACCACAGATTTTTATACCAAATGCTTACGAACTCACCAACATATTTTATGTTGACGCTTTTCAAATGAGGTGTATTCTCAGGAAATCAATAAGTAGGTTAGTGACACGGGGATTCAAGATCATTTTGTCGAAATTTGTAATTTTATTCAATGTTGTCTCTTTTGTGTATTTTCAAGAACATGAACAATATCTAAAAACAATGTAAGTTTGTTATATTGATGTATGATGTTTGGATTGCTATGTTTCATTTATATCCAACTGTTATGCTACTACACAATGAAGTCACCCGCCTCCGGACATTTCCGCCACTCTGGTCCGGGGGTGTGACAGATTGGTATCAGAGCATTGTTTATACTGAACCAGTATATCTAGCCATACAAGATATACAACTGTAAATACAATCGTTCTAAAACACTCTGACTAAAATTATACATACTTGCTAGGACTGTATCATAACAAGAACAAAACAAGATAATTTAAAGGTTGAACACTACAGTCGAACCTGGGCAGTTATGTAATCATATTTGGGATAAGTATAACCTGATCAAGTATATTTATTTGAGATATGAGCAACATGTGTTTGGGAGTGGTAGTGGTGTTTCAACAAGTCTAAAGCTTCCCAACTCGTTATCCAAAAGATTTAAGGACCAAACCTAAAATAATTAAAATACTATTGGAGTATTTTTGACATTCCATCTATTTTCTCGTACTCATATATTCTTGCATTGATGACATGGCAGGCTTTCAACTCCCCGGATACCCTTACTTTCCAAATCAGGGGAATGGGGGTTGGATCGAGGAAAACCCAGAAGAAGACCCCAAGGAACCTATGGAGGATCCCGAAGAGTCGATAGAGTTTGAAGAAGAGGACGTCGATGAAGAAATCGAGGAAGATGACGATGAGGAGATTGAGGAGGACGATGAATTGGATGCAGAGTCTGAACTTATCAACCCTCCCTACATGGAAAGGGTACCACCGCATAGGATGGGCTATAATGACCCTATACCTCCTTGGACTGACAATATTGAGATATGGGGCCAACACTAAGGTCAGCAACCACCATTTGGGATGAACCGAGGTTTCTACAATCTCCAGCATGGAGGACCAGCGGATCGCGCACTCGCTGTCGTGGTCAGACGTATTAGGGACATCGGTGACCAAGCTCAAGTGACCATCGACTGGGTAATGCAAATGCGGGCGGCTATGCAGGTTACGGATGCTCACACGCGAGACCTACATCAAGAATTCTATCCAATGGAACGGCTCATGGAAGATCTTGCCACTGCACGAGCGGAGGTCAGGGAATACCAGGAGTGACACACCGCTCTGGAGGAGCGTGTACGGATCACCGAACGTAAATTAGCCGAACTCCAGGGCACGTCTACCTCGTCGTCAACACCAGACCCTACTCGTCACGGCTAGTACCTGTTTACTTGCTACCGTATCGATTTTCCTTTGTGCACTATTCTATGTATTATCGACTACATGATTAAGTGATTTCACTACTCATGGAGTCGTTACTTTGTTAGATTTTATTTCACTTCAAGTATTATATGCCTTATGAAGAAAGTTTTTTTTCTACTCAAAAAGATTATTATCAATGAAAAATAGATATATAGTTTCTCATGATGTGTTACCTATTATGTGTTCTATTGCTTTTATTACAAGTTTATTTTATACAAACAAATGCTTGTATATAACCAAATCACCGATACTATACTATAATCAAGAAATCATGAAACAAATACATTGGATACTCATTGTCCTTTCGATCTATGATAGAAAGATGCCAAGGAAACCGATCCGA
This sequence comes from Lactuca sativa, assembly GCF_002870075.4. Classification (NCBI taxonomy): domain Eukaryota; kingdom Viridiplantae; phylum Streptophyta; class Magnoliopsida; order Asterales; family Asteraceae; genus Lactuca; species Lactuca sativa. The sequence goes on along the minus strand of NC_056624.2, from coordinate 74,923,996 downwards.
AAGAACAACAACACAACACCACCACCGCCGCCCCCGCCGGAGATGAACTATGCGGCCTTTCAAGCGGCAGTTTCGGCAGCAGTAACAACAGTGCTAGCCCACATTCAAAACAGAAACAATGGTGGTGGAAATGGCAAAAGGAAGGGAAGCTCCCATCAAGGGATGAATCAAGGGCATGTAAAGGCCTGTACCTACAAGGACTTTTCCAATGCAAGACCCCGCACTTTCAACGGGACTGGAGGAGTCATTGCTTTGAAACGATGGATCGAAAAGGTAGAGGCAGTGTTCGAGATATGTGAATGTCCGGAAGGGAGTAAAGTGAAATTTGCGGCCTACACCTTCATCGACCAGGCATTGTCATGGTGGAACGGTCACATTAAGGCCATGACACTCCCCGTTGCTAACGCCATGTACTGGGAAGAACTCTAGGAAATGTTAATCGCCGAGTACTGTCCCTGAGGGGAGTTTCAAAAACTCGAGCAAGAACTGTGGAACCTTACGGTGCAGAACTCGGACATTGATGCATACATCTCAAGGTTTAATGAACTATCCTTTTGTTTCCTGGTCTGATTGCGTCCGAGGGAAAGAAGGTCGAGCGATTCATCTCGGGGTTGACACCTCCCATTCAAGGTAACATGATTGTCTCAAAACCCGAGACCTATGATAATGCAAAGCACCTGGCAAAGAAACATTATCATCACAGTGATAAGAAAAGTACCAAAGCAACCGAGGGAGAGAGCAAACAAGAAGGAGGGAAAAAGAAGAACTCGGAGAGAAAGCAAACAGGACGATAGAATTCAGGGCCATCCAAGAAACCACAGACAGTAGCAGTCCATTCTGCTACCGCTCCAGCCGCATCAGCCCCAACCGCCCCATCCCTAACCACAACCGTGCCAGCAAAGCCATACGCGAGATCAAATCCCAAGTGTGCCAAGTGTAACTATTACCACTACGGGGCATGAAAGGATTTCCAATGCACCAACTGCAATGGAAAAGGACACACTATCTAGTATTGCAAGATGCCCCCACAACAAACCAAGTAGCCCAATGACAATAACGCCGGAGCCAACCGTGCATGTTACGGATGCGGAGAAACCGACCATTTTAAATGCAACTGCCCCAAGAACAACAATCATAACACAAGAAGGGTCCTAACCATGGGGCAAGGAGAGGCGGTGCAAGATGCAACAGTGGTGACTGGTACGTTTCCCCTCAACAACTTTTATGCATGCATTTTATTTGATAGTGGTGCTGACCGAAGCTTCGTAAGTCACGGATTCAAACACCTACTCAATCAAAATCCTCATAAATTGAACAAAACTTATACGGTCAAAATGGACAATGGTAAAACAGAATCAACCAACGATATCTATGTAGGGTGCACACTAACGTTAAATGATCACTCATTCCCAATCAGTTTGATGCCTGTTAATATTAGGAGCTTTGATGTGATTTTTGGCATGGATTGGTTAAGCCCCCACCATGCTGAAATTATGTGTCACCAGAAGGCCGTTCGCCTTCTCCTACCCAACGACGAAACCCTAATAGTTTATGGCGATAAATCCGGCTCAAACCTCCGACTCATTTCTTGCATCCAAGCACAAAAGTGCTTGCATAAAAAGAATCACACCTTTCTTGCTCATCCCGTGGATAAAACAAAGGAAGAGAAAAACATTAACGATATTCCTGAAGTACGTGACTTTCCTGACGTAGTTCCCAAGAATTTTCTAGGAGTCCCTCCCGAGCACCAGGTCGAGTGCCGAATCGATCTTGTACCTGGAGCCACCCCAATCGCCAAATCTCCTACAGGTTAGCTCCTGCCGAGATGCAAGAGTTATCTAGTCAACTAAGCGTGTTTCTCGACAAAGGATTCATCAGGCTGAGTATTTCACCTTGGGGAGCTCTAGTTTTGTTTGTCAAAGACTACTTTCCTAACCCATTACAAGCATTTCAAATTCGTACTCATGCCTTTTGGCCTCACAAACGCACCAACATCCTTTATGGACCTGATGAACCGAGTTTGTCAGCCGTTTCTTAACAACTTCATGAGCATTTTCATCGATGATATACTCATTTACTCTAAGAGTAAGGCGGAGCACAGCCGACACTTACGACAGATTTTGGGAACACTAAGAGCAGAGAAGCTTTATGCAAAGTTCTCCAAATGCGAATTCTGGATTCGTAGAGTGGAATTTTTGGGTCATGTAGTCAGTGAAGAGGGAATACATGTGGACCCCACCAAGATCAAGGCTATTGAGGGATGGACAACCCCAAGAACCCCAACAAAAATCCGACAATTTTAGGCCTTAGTGGGTATTACCAAAGGTTCATCCAAAATTTTTCCAAAATTGCCAAGCCTCTCACCATTCTCACTCAGAAGGGTGTACCTTTCCATTGGAATGACAAACAAGAAGCTGCCTTCCAAACCCTGAAACAAGCCCTCTGTAGTGCTCTAGTGTTGTCCTTGCCAGAAGGAATGGAGGACTTCGTAGTATACTACGATGCGGCTAATCAGGGGTTAGGTTGTGTGCTTATGCAGCGCGGAAAGGTGATACCTTACGCATCAAGGCAACTGAAGACCCATGAAGTAAACTACACCAACCACGATCCCAAGTTGGGAGCTATGGTCTTGGCTTTAAAGATTTGGAGGCACTACCTGTATGGTACAAGGTGCACCATTTTCATTGACCACAAGAGCCTCCAGCACGTTCTGAATCAAAAGGAATTAAACATGAGACAACGGAGATGGGTCAAACTGCTAAATGACTATGAGTGCGAAATCAAGTACCATATAGGCAAAGCAAATGTGGTAACTGATGCCTTAAGTCGAAAGGAATACTCGGGTCATAGAGTAAAGACGCTAACAATGACTGTCCATTCCCATCTATCCTCACCAATCAAGGAGGCTCAGCATGATGCCTTGAAGCCAGAAAACGTCGCCATTGAGGCATTGCACGAAATGGAAAAGAATCTAACGATCAAAGGAGACGGAGCCTATTATCTTACGAACCGAATCTGGACACCAAATTTTAGCGGATTCCGAGATGTGACAATGAATGAGGATTACAAAACAAGGTACTCTATTTAGCCGGGTTCTGACAAGATGTACCTGGATATCAAGGTACATTCTTAGTGGCCGAATATGAAAGCGGAGATTACCACTTACTTAGGTAAGTGTCTCACTTGAGCCAAGGTTAAAATGGAGTATCATAAGCCCTCGGGTCTACTTCATCAACCTGAAATACCCGAGTAGAAATGGGAAAGGATAACAATGGACTTTATAACCAAATTACCCAAGATGGTAGACGGTCTGGATGCTATCTGGGTGATCATTGACCGATTAACAAAATCCGCCCATTTCCTGCCAATAAAGGAGATATACAAAATGGAAAGGCTAACGCGAATATACCTGAAAGAGGTGGTGAGACTTCATGGAGTTCCCATGAAAGACCCACACTTTCATATTTGACAATTCTTACTCCAAAACATGCTACATGCATATTCATAAAAATAATATTTTACATTGATAAAGTGATTACAAACGATTGGATAAAAACAGACTATTACAAAGTGTTATATATTACACAACTAGCCAGGATACTATACTTTTATACATACATGATTACTAAATACAATAGTTTCAAACTATTCAAAATCTTCCAATAGTATACGATTATACTGGTTACTTATCGTCTGCAATTTGTTAAACATTGAGATGGGTAAGCGGTGACGCTTAGTGAGTTCAATAATAGATACAATAAAACGTTATGTGATATATACACTTCAATATGGCAGAAGCAAAGAGGAACAAAGAAGAACAAAGGCATATGTGAATCATGTGACAAGCTTTCCATATCAATCAATGATTTGATTCAAAGATATACAATCAATGAGACATAAAAATTTCCATACTTGATATACATCAATAAAGATTCATCCCATTTGGTACAGAAGACATACACTTTCTGATTAAACATTTTGGTAGATTTCAGGCTTTCAGCCCTGTCTAACCTTCTGCCAATGTCATAGAATAGAATTCATTCTCTTACGAGACATGCTCTACATGGCTAGAGGCTACATACCAGTATCACCGTGAATCTAAGTCCTTTCACTGCTCACATGGTAAAAGGTATAGCTTTGCTATCATAAATAGCAGAAATAATAACAATGGAAAAGCACATAGCACGTATAACACAAAACATCCAATTGTTCCTATATATCGAACTCACCGTGAAATAACCGGAGGCTAAAACAACACTTCGTTCTAATAAATAAGTTTCTTCGTTGAAAACCGGGAGCTTTATTGAAAACCGGGCCTTGCAAGGGTTGAGCTTCAAACCGAAAAGATAAATTCTCGGGCTCTTCGGGCACTTTAGAACGTATTTCGGGTGTTGGGAATGATCTCGTGGCTTCGGGGGATAAAAATTGGCTTAATATAGGATTTAAAGCGAAAAAGTGTGAAAAATCCCAACATAAACCAAGACGGTTCGCACCCTCCCTTATATAGTGCGAGGTTCGGATCTTCGGTCGGAGGAAGAAGGGCACGTGTCGGCCTCAGATTGGTCCAGCGTCGGGCACACGTCGGACTCAGGAGCTTCGGACGCTACACGCATTGGTCGCTGGTTGGATTGCGCTTTGGATGCGAGGGGTGGCGACACGGGGCGAGCTGCGAGGATCCGACGACGTGGCCGCTTCTTAGCCTTACACATGCGAAAATTCTCAGAAATTGTGCCCCGAGCTTCTAAAATCCATAACTTTCGCATACGGGCTCCGTTTTTTACGTTCTTTATATGCACACGTAGGCCGGGAATATACTCTATAACTTGCATTTAGACTTTGTTGGCTAATTTTGACATTATTTTTAATATTATTATTTTTAACAGACCATGACAGGAAAATCCGTTAAAAATTCATAACTTCTTCATCTGACGTCCGTTTTCATCAGTCTTTTTACCGTTGTACTACCATTGACAAGACCTTCGATTCTCGTTTAGGTTGAGTTGGCTAAAAATCACTCGATCTTTATTTCGAGTTTTTAGTTATCTACTGCTATTATGAAACTTAGAAAAATCATAACTTCCTCATACGAAGTCAGATTTTGACGTTCTTTTTATGAAAACTCTTGGTTTAACAAATATTACGACTTTCATTTAGATCACCAAGGCTAAAAAATAGTTTATCAAAAACTTACTTTTTACGTCATTCGGCATTGTGCCGGTTTTGTCGCGGATCTTCGATTGGTCATAACTTCTTTGTTATAACTTGGATTTCGATGAGTTTTTCTCTTAAATGTTTCTAAAGAGATTCTTTTCAACTTTCAACAATAAAATTTTACTTATTTCAAATTTTATATTTTCGTTAAATTTCGATATTTGTCTTTTGATTGGAATCTCATAAGACTTCCAATATTTTCCAATTGATTCTATACATAGTCTTACTTCATTTCTAGTAAAAACCATCTGTTAGAACTCAATACTCAAATTTCATATAATATATCATAATATTATTCACTTTTAAAATTACATAACACGATAACTGAACGTGTATGTTACAAATACGTTCTCCTTTTGAGGATTTCGTCCCGGAAATCACAAAAATTTAGACAAATGAGGATATTTCGCTCTTACCTCATTCTTATTTTATTATCCAGTTTCACTTCGGATAACAAGAGCGTTTCATCATATATGCTTAAACCTTTATGCAAATAACTTACATGAAACACATCATGAATATCTGTCAAATCTTCAGGCAATTCTAAGTGGTATGCTTACTTACCAATCATTCTTGCTTCCCAAATCGCATAATACCTTTCGATGGAGATGCCCTCAGTATTACAAAATCACCCACCTGGAATTCTACGGGTCCTCTCCTCTTTTCTGCATAGGACCTCTGTCGATCCTGGGCCACTTTCATTCTTTCTCGTACAATTTGAATCTTATCAGTGGTATCTTGAATCATTTCAGGGCCATTAAGGACTTTCTATCCTACATCTTGCCAACATAATGGAGTATAACATTTACATTCATATAGTGCTTCATATATCTTCAGTATATTTTCTACTGTTTGGATTGTTCTCTTCTTCTGACCATCTTTCTGGGATGATAAGTTGTGCTGAGAGTAAAGCTACTATCACGATCGGAAATAATCTTTAGCGGCACACCATGTCTTGCAACAGTTTCATCCAATTATACTTGTGCGTATTTCTCTATTGGATCTGTTTCACATATGGATAGAAAATGTGCACTCTTAGTCATTCGATCGACAATTATTTAAATGCTATTATTTTGTATAACAGTTTTTGACAATTGGAGCAACACTACACATAAAGTCAGTTCTGAATTTTATTTGCCTATCCGGGGTAGTTCAGGAAAATCATCGAGGAAAAAATATCAGGATATTTATTATCAACAGGAACATCATTTATAGTTTTCTTCCCCTCTTTTGAGATATCAACTGTATAGATAAGTAGAATACTCCTTCGATATAAGTTTACAAGTTTCTAGAAAAGAGGTTATTTTTAAGATTTTAAGTCTTTGTTTACTATAGACATAGATAGGATTCCCCCTTTCGATAGGGATGCATATTATCTTTTCATAATACAAGAGTTCTATGTGGTTCTTTGACAACCAATTCATGCCAAGAATGATTTCAAAGTTGGGCAAGGAGATAGGAATCAGGTTAGCAAGAAAACTATAAACTTCAATTTGTATGACACAATTTCTATAGACTCTATTAGCAAGTAATGATATACTTCCTGCAGTATCTACATGAAATGATTTGACGAATGAATAACATGCAATTTAGAAGGAATACGCGAATTTATGAGACACAAAAGCATCTGAGGTATCATAATCAAATAATATATGAGCAAGTCTAGAGTTAACGAGAAATGAATCAGTCACAACATTCAGGTCCTCGCATACTTCCTCTATGGTAATCTGATTTGTACGGCCTTTAACTAATTCGATTTTCAAATTCTTCAAACCTCTTAATTGATGGCGGTGTTCAAATATGCACTCGCTCTTCATTCTCTATTGGGCCTTGGATCCTAATCTTTGAGTTAAAACTCAATTCTTTTTGCAGACTCCTGCTCCTTCTTGGTTTATAGACTAAACCCAAGATAAGGTCTCTACTTTTGCTACAACGGCAACTCGAATGGTCATATTCTAATGACCTTTGATTTTATATTGCAAAAGACACATAACGAACCATATTCTTGTATTAGAATCAGATCGAACAGATCGAGCTGGTGAAATAGAGGAAACAGGGATAGTTTGATCAACATGTGGATGCTTTGGAACAGAAAGAATCGCACCATGTATCTCTAATTCATGCTCGTGCTTTAGGGCATACACATCAGTTTTGTCAAATGACAGAATATTTCAATTGATTAAAAAATCAAGGATTTCATATTGTAATCCTTCCATGAATAACTAAATTCTTCATCGTCTTCATAACATGTAACATTTCTAGTTAATGGTTGCTCAATTCTTTAATGAAGATCGTTATATTTTTATTGGCCATCTCGACCATCTCCTTCCTGACTGAAGTTTCATCATTACTCAAGACATGGTTTTCTAAACCAATCAACTCTCTGTTTGTAGATTTATATTAATCAGACTCAATTCTTTATGACATTAAGATTTAAACGAAAATCATCTTCTTAGTCGTCACCAAAACGAAGGTAATGACATACTTGAACAAAAACGGAATCAATTTCTAGCTTCTTGGTAACCTTGCGACTTTCCTTGATCCAAGTGTGAGTCATGTGTTTCCAGTAGTATAGGCCTCTACTACTATTCACACCAACTAATACGCATCCCAAGTATTGTCTCGCAGTTTTCCAAGTCACCTCAAAAGTTTTCACAAAGCGACTTATCACACATGAATGTGTTTAAACAAGTACATACGCCAATTTCTCCTAGACTCAACTAGGGATTTCACATATTTATCAAACATGTCTTGGATTTCTTATACTCGCCTTCTAGAATACTTTTTAAGCATATGCTTGATTTAGTATATCCTAATACTTTTACTAGATCGATAGGAATTTCACTTTCAAATTCTTCATATAAATTCTTCCTCGGGTAGTGTCCACTCTACAAGACACACTACACCAAAATTTATTCTAGCAGTGTGGAGGCAAACGGTTTCCAACTACCTGTATCATCTTCTAACTCATGCAAGTAATCATACACATTTGTTATTTTTATTATCCTTTCATGACATCGTCATTCCTGTATCTGAGTAAGTCTTCTTCTCATGGTTGTATCTTTTAAGTGTTCTTCATAGGAGTCTATTTAAAGAAGTTTGCATTATAGCTGCATCTCAGCATGTTCTACTACTTTCAACTTAGTTCTCTTTCATTCGTAACTACAACATCTCTTCTCATACAACACTATGAGTGTATATCTTCTTCAACTATGTACTCTACCTTACTCTAACAAGTAAGTCACTCTACCTTTTCACAACGAAATAACCAATTTCACCATCCTAATCATGTATGTTAAAATCGACTTAACACACGATGGAACTTTCATAAGGATGTGATAGAAGTCAATTGATACTAAGTTTGAGCATCCTATTACATATCAGTTCTTATCATACTACTCAAATTGTATACTACATCACTTTCGAAACTGCTGAAGTATTGATCACCATCTTCGGTTCTTCCTACTCTATAAACAAATATTTCTTCAATCTGGACAACGGTGGAACAACTTCATTGGTTATGCCAAAACATTCATCTCGTTCAAATGTACTTAGAATACACAACATTATTCCAACGGTGTTATTATTTCACTAAACATAGTTTGAATGTACAACACCACTCTATAAGTATTAATACACTATTTACGATATCACTTGATAAGTATTATTTTACGATATCCCTTGATCGTTTATCTATAAAATTATCGGTGTCGACTATCATAAGTCTTTTTATCAATTCGAAAAGTTCCTTATCAGCTATAACACGAAAATTTTAGAATCTGGAATACTTAAAATTTCTTCTTCTAGACCAAGGTCGGCAATAGACCTTAAACTATCTCAAGTAATAGCAATATAAGCAAGCAACCTAAGGCATGCTATATTCATTTATCATTTAACACATATTAGAATATAAGGCATATCTCCTCTAATCTTCTAATGCTTGTGTCAAATTTAGGTATTCAACCTCAAATATACTAGATACACGTTGTATCATCATCCCTTAGCAATCCATGTTTAAGTCTAAAATTCCTAGTTTACTTAAACTAATTCTTTGAAAATTTTGAAGTAACTTAATCTTTTAGAATACTAGGGCTTATCACTACCCAATACCCACTTAAATCTTTCATATGGTTTGTATCCATATACTCCTAATAAGTCCGTTCATATCTTGAAGTTCCAACGATTTAAGTCAAAATACCAATCTGTGGTATTTAGTTCACTTAAACTATTGCTCTGATACCATGATTGAAAGACCCACACTTTCATATTTAACAATTGTTACTCCAAAACATGCTACATGCATATTCATAAAAATAATATTTTACATTGATAAAGTGATTACAAACGATTGGATAAAAACCGACTATTACAAAGTGTTATATATTACACAACTAGCCAGGATACTATACTTTTATACATACATGATTACTAAATACAATAGTTTCAAACTATTCAAAATCTTCCAATAGTATACGATTATACTGGTTACTTATCGTCTGCAATTTGTTAAACATTGAGAGGGGTAAGGAGTGACGCTTAGTGAGTTCAATAATAGATACAATATAACGTTATGCCATATATATATATATATATATATATATATATATATATATATATATATACACACTTCAATATGGCAGAAGCAAAGAGGAACAAGGAACAACAAAGGCATATATGAATCATGTGACAGGCTTTCCATATCAATCAATGATTTGATTCAAAGATATACAATCAATGAGACATAACAATTTCCATACTTGATATACATCAATAAAGCTTCAGCCCAAATGGCACCGAAGACATACACTTTCTGATTAAAAATTTTGGTAGATTTCAGGCTTTCAGCCATGTCTAATCTTCTACCAATGCTATAGAATAGAAGTTATTCTATTACGAGACATGATCTACATGGCCAGAGGCTACATACCAATACCACCATGAATCTAAGTCCTTTCACTGATCACATGGTCAAAGGTATAGGTTTTCTATCATAAATAGCAGAAATAATAACAAAGGGAAAACACATAACATACAATTGTTCCTATATATGGAACTTAACGAGAAATATCCGGAGGTTAAAATAGCAATAAATAAGTTTTTTCGTTGAAAACCGGGAGCTTTATTGAAAATCGGGCCCTGCGAGGGTTTAGCTTCAAACTGAAAAGATAGATTTGTCGGGCTCTTCGGAACATATTTCGGGTGTTGGGAATGATCTTGTGGCATCGGGGGATTAAATTGGCTTAATATAGGGTTTAAAGTGAAAAAGTGTGAAAAATCCCAACATAAACCGGGAGGGTTTGCAACCTCCCTTATATAGTGCGAGGTTCAGATCTTCGGTCGGAGGAAGAAGGACATGTGTCGGCCTCGGATTGGCCCAGCACTGGGAACGCGTCGGACTCAGGAGCTTCGGACGCTACACAAATTGGTTGCTGGTTAGACTCCGCTTCGGATGCGAGGGGTGGCGACACACGGGTCGGACACGAGGCGAGCTGCGAGGATCCGACGACGTGGCCGCTTCTTAGCCTTACACATGCGAAAGTTCTCAAAAATTGTGCTCCAAACTTCTAAAATCCATAACTTTTGCATACCGGCTCCATTTTTGACATTCTTTATATGCACGCGTAGGCGGGAATATACTCTACAACTTTCGTTTAGACTTTGTTGGCTAATTTTGAATTTATTTTTAATATTATTATTTTTAACAAATCGGGACAGGAAAATTCGTTAAAAATTCATAACTTATTCATCCGACATCCGTTTTCTTTAGTATTTTTACTGTTACACTACCATTGACGAGACCTTCAATTCTCGTGTAGTTTGTGTCGGCTAAAATCACTCGATCTTTATTTTGAGTTTTTAGCTGTCTACTGCTATTCTGAAACTTAGAAAAATCATACCTTGCTCATACGAAATCAGATTTTCATGTTCTTTTTATGAAAATTCTCGGTTTAACAAATACTACGACTTTCATTTAGATCACCAATGCTAAAAATTAGTTTATCAAAAACTCACTTTTTACGTCATTCGGCGTCATGCCGGTTTTGTCGCGGATCTTCGATTGGTCATAACTTCTTTGTTATAACTTTGATTTCGATGAGGTTTTCGCATAAATGTTTCTAATGAGATTATTTAGAACTTTCAATAATAAAATTTTACATATTTAAAATTTTATATTTTCGTTAAATTTCGATATTTGTCTTTTGATTGGAATCTCATAAGACTTCCAATATTTTCCGATTGATTCTAAACACAGTTTTACTTCATTTCTAGTAAAAACCCATCTGTTAGAACTCAATACTCAAATTTCATATAATATTTCATAATATTATTCACTTTTAAAATTACATAACACGATAACTGAACGTGTATGTTACACCCCATATCTATTATCTTGGATTGTGATAGTAGATTCACCTCTCGTTTTTGGCAATCGCTCCAGAAAGCATTGGGAACCCTACTAGATATGAGCAATGCCTACCACCCTCAGACTGATGGCCAAAGCGAGTGAACTATTCAGACTCTAGAAGACATGCTTCGAGCATGTGTAATAGATTTTGGAAAGCCTGGGATACCCACCTGCCCCTTGTTGAATTTTCATATAACAACAACTATCACACGAGCATAAGAGTCGCTCCCTTCGAGGCCTTGTATGGCCGGAAGTGCAGATCGCCCCTCTGTTGGGATGAAGTGGGTGACACACAGCTGGTTAAAGGGTAATCATCCAGCAGCACCCTTACAGGACCAGAATTTATCCGAGAGACGATGGAGAAGATAATCTAAATCAAAGCCCGACTCCAAGCATTGTGTGATCGACAAAAGAGTTATGCTGACAAACAACGAAAACCCCTAGAGTTCCAAGTTGTTGATCGTGTGTTATTGAAGGTCTCTCCATGGAAAGGGATGACCCGCTTTGGGAAATGAGGAAAGTTAAACCCGCGATACATTGGACCGTTTGAGATTCTTGCCCGAATTGGTCCAGTGGCCTAAAAGCTGCAGCTACCTTCAGAGCTCAGCAACGTACACCATGTGTTCCATGTATCAAATTTGAAGAAGTGCTTATCAGATGAAACCCTTATTAATCATCTAGAAGAGATTGAGATAAACGAGAATCTCCTGTATGTCGAAGAACCAGTCGAGATAATGGATAGGTAAGTGAAGCGCACGAAATAGAGTCGTATTCCGATTGTGAAGGTTCGATGGAACGCTAAGCGTGGACCGAATTCACTTGGGAATTCAAAGACCAGATGAAGCAGAACTACCCTCACTTATTCTTGCGTCCATGATCCTACCTTTCAGAAGAATTGTTGGGTCAAAAATATGGTTTATACTTTGCTTTTCTAGGAAAATATATTTTTATGTAATGTTGTATGTGTTTGCGGTTTGTGTGTACGGCCGTACACGTGTGTACGGCCGCACACCCTGTGTACGGCCGTACACAGGGTGTGCGGTTGTACACATGTGTATGGCTAGAGGTCCATATATATAGAGGAGTGCATGTGAGTGTACGGCTGGAAGAGAGAGCTAGAGAGAAGTGTGTGTGAGAGAGAATCTATTGTAAGGAACATAATTCATATCATTAATACATCATAGATTCATCTTAATTCTTCTTCTCATTCTCTTCTATTTGATCTGAAATCATCCAATTGATTAGGATTCCGCACCATCAATTGGATCTGATTGATACATAAGCAACTTTGGGACTAACAATTGGTATCAGAGCTTGGTTGTATCAATCAATTTTGTAAGATCTGGAGCTTATTTGATCTTATTTTGAAAAGAGACTAGCGTTTTTGGATAGATCTCGCAAAAATAAGGGGGGTTATTTCTTTGCAGTTTTCATAAAAACGAGTTTTTGAATCTGTTGAAGGTGTGCGGCCCGGTTGAAGGTGTGCTTGAAAAACGTCGTTTTTTTCGCAAATCTGTTGAAGGTGTGCGGCCCGGTTGAAGGTGTGCTGCTGGTTGAAGGAGTGCGGCTCGGTGTGTGCGGCTCGGAGTACACGACTCGGTGTGCGGCCCCAGTGTGTGGTCCTTGTCCTCGCATCGCAACCTCGCATCGCAGCAGCCTCGCCTCGGATCCTCGGCCTCGCAAGCAACAACCTCGCACAGCAGCCCTTTCATAAAAAAAAGGAAGCGAAGTTGAAGTGCCAGGGATCGAACCCTGGACCTCAAGATCATTGCCCCAGCGCCTTACCATCTCATCTGGAATACTCCTTATGTCATGCCTTCGAAAAAATAGAACATAAGCTGTCCCTCTCGGTTTATAATTTCGCAAATTGACAATTTCAACCCAAAAATCAATTTTTTTTTATTTTAAATTCCATTTTCAACCCAAAAATTTTAGTTTTTAAATTTTAACTTTTATTTTTGTCTTTTTACTTAAAATTTTGACTTTGACTTTTAAAAGTTGACCTTTGACTTTAAATTTTGACTTTCTCGTTTGACTTTTAATTTTTCAAATTTGGCTTTTCGGTTTGACTTTTAAGTTTGACTTTTCAAGTTTGACTTTTTAAATTTGACTTTTAAGGTTGACATTCTCAGTTTTTAAGTCAAAGGGCAATTAAAAAAAATATAAAAAAAATTAAAAAAAATATATAATATAAAAAATAAAAAAATAATAAAAAAATGAGTTTCACATCAATTCCGGTAAATGAAGTTTCATGTACTCCATCTTGTAAAGCTACGATTAAATTTCTTCGTGAACAAATTGATTTATTAAAAAGAGAAAATGAGGACCTCAAATACGAAGGCTATACTCTAAGGAAATGTCAGAAACCTTTAAAAGCACAATTAGAGGCCAAGACTAAGGACTTTAGGAAATTACAAGAAGATTACAGCAACAGGTGTGAAAATTATGATCACGTTAAACGCAAACTTGCTGCTGTAACTGAAGAACTTGACGCTCTGAAAATTAAGTGTGGAAAAACAGATGTTAGTTTCAAAAATTACACTGCGTCAAGTAAGACAGTCGAGTCCTTATTTGAAAACCAATTAAATTTTAAAGATAATCAAACCAAGGGTTTAGGGTATCACAATGTGCCAACTCCTTTTAATCACAACTATAACCCACCCCTTGAGACCAATGAGGAAGAAATTCCTGCTCAGTATGGCCAAACCCCTGCTCCAGATTCAGTTAAGACTGAACAATCAGGGCCAACTGAGGGTGCTGAGCTGAACGATACTAATGCTTCTACTTCATGTGCAGGTAAAGTAGCAGAGGATGAGAACAAGGAGAACACCATTGAACAAACCAACATCTCCTTGAACTCTGAATCTGTTGCTTCGAACTCAACTGCTTCTGATCAACCTGTTGTTGGTAAATACAGGCCACCATTTCAAGCTAAACAGAGTGTCTGTTGCAACTGTGCGTGTGGGAAAAGCAAGAGACAAGGCAAAGACACGCCACCAGGGGCAGGAAGAAACAACTCCACAGTGAAGAAAAGACATGTTTTCACTGTGGAACACCTGGACACATTGCCCAAAACTGTCCAAATCGCGCATACGTTCCCTATTATGCACAAGGCTGGCAAAACGCGCAAAGTGGGAGATTCTACAAAAGAAACCCTTCGAGGCCACATTCAGACAATAGCGACTGGAATGCCACGAAGGGCAAGAGTTCAAATCCCAAGGCCAAGAAATCAAATCCCAAGGTCAAGAAGGGAATGTCGGCTAAGAAGCCAAATCCAAGAGATGCTCCCGTGAAGCCAAAATCAAAGTCATCTCAACGGCCGACATCAACTACAAAATCAAGTGCCGAGCCACCCATCAGATCGAAAAAGAAATGGGTTAAACCCAACTACAAATGGGTTCCAAAGGCTCACTCTCCCAAATCTTCTAACGATTCTAATGTTTCTACATCTTCTGTTTGTGATAAGCAGGATATGTCATGGGAGAGAGTACCATGCATGGATGACAAAGGTCAACCCGGTTTCAAAATGGACTGGGTTCCAAAGTCCAGCTGATCCCGCTCTGTGTCGGAGCAGCTATGGAGGCATATCATCAGACTTCGGTTTGTTGGTAGTGGCTGTTCCTGACACTTGATAGGGGACATCTCTCAACTGTACAACACTCAGACCATTGTTGAGAGTATGTGTCCTTGCGGGAAGGGAAGAAAGGAAGTGATCACTCACGGGGTTTGTGCTTAACGACATGAAGAATTTTCGGATCTGTTCTGAGTCCATGCGTGCTGTTTTCAGACCTTCTGGATGCAAATTCAATCAGTGACTTACGGTTTAAGTTTTCTTCTCTATACTCCTGAGTTTTTCTTAAGCTGATTTGCTTTAAAGACAAATTTTTGTTTTAGGATAGTTTAAATTTGCGCATTTACTTTCGTTTCTCTCCTATGCACAAATTTAGGGGGAGAAATAAAAACAAAACAAAAATTAGAAAATTTCAAAATATAAAAAAATATAAAAAATAATAACATGTTGGTTATGGAATGTGCTTAAGGGAGATGTTTTGGGAAGTGAAATGATAATGTGATAACAGGCAATCTAAGTCTGCGTAACGTACCCAAAGTTGAAGGGTCTAAGCTCTGTTTTGATGTGTCGGTAGGCACGAAGAATTTAACGGACTTGACTAGGTGCAGATGAACTTAAGGAATCTAGAGACTTGATAAATCTTGACCTAGATAGTTCCGTTTAGCCTGAAAATACGACGCTTGGATAGGTTGATCACGGAGATATATATGGGAATCTACTCGTCACATTAAATGAACCCGTACTTGGAACCGTGGATTAACTTTTCCTCGATGTGCGGATTTTGTCCTTAATTCCGGTTAGATGGGGTGACTGGTAAATTCCGATAAATTAGGTCTGTAGAAAATCATTTTCTTTCTTTCTTCTGTTAGTCATATGTTGCCTCCTCTGCGTGATCGAAAGATCCGACCTGGACTGTGACATATGCAATTCTATTTCTCTGCATTTTCTATCTATGCAATTCTTTCTATCTGTTAGCCATATACTGTCTCCTTTGTGTGACTCATAATCCAACTTGGTACACAGTATATGCACCATTCTACTTCTCAATCCCTCTAAAACCTCAGTTAGTCATATGTTTCACCCTCTGCGTGATTGGAAGAGATCCGACCTGGGTGTATAGCATATGCATTCTAAATCTATCTTCTCTCTTAATGATTGTCTGCTCACCCGATGTAAGGAGTATTCTGGAAGTCCTTGATTATTGGAGCATATCAGGAAGTGGGAAACATGTTCCAGTACAATTAAAATTGAACACTCAAAGATTGTCTATAGATCTCGCTGCTCAATTTAGGTGGACAACAATATCCTTGGTCGTCGTCAGCTTAATGGTCCTTAAGATATAGTATCTAGAAACTTAGGATCACATTGTCTTGTCACTTATAGTATGTCCTAATTTTGTCACAATTATTCGTGTTTAAGTGGAAAACAATACCGGCGATCGACCAGACAAAGTCGTGAAGATTGAAGGTACCGACAAGCGGATAAAGGTTGTCTAAAAACTTTGATCCCAAATCATTCTTAAAGTTAGATATCATTTTACTTTTGTTAAATTTGTTCATAGTTTTCCTCTATGCATAAATTTTAGGGGGAGAATTAAAAACAATTCAAAAAATCAAACAAAAAGTCAGAAAATTAAAAATATATATATATATTTTTTCTTTCTGTTTTTATTTTCCCAGAAAATATAAAAAATCCAAAAATATTTTTTTGTGTGCTAATTTTTCTTTTAGTTTTGTTTTGTCTTGAAAAGTGATTTCAGGTATAGATAAGACTCATAAAGTTTGTGTTGAAGATTTCTGAGCCAAGGCTTCGTCCGTGAGCATCGAAGAATTCGCATTCGGAGGAGCAAGAAATGAAGATTATTCTTTCGACATTCCATCCTTTAACCCCAGAAGCAAGGTGAAGCTGAAATTGAAGAATATGTGACAGATTGCATTGAATCCTCCTTAATCAGTCTGCTGCTATCTTTGTACCTGCTAAAGTGATCTAGAAGAATTGTTCTCTCCATTGTTCTCTCTGAAGATTCTCAAGCTGAAAGTGCTATCTTTCAAGAATCAATACATCAAGCCTCCTCACCCAATCAATTTGAAGACTAATTCTGAAGCCAAGCTCCCAACGAAGATTAACAAGAAAAGCCAGCTACTTTGTAGGGGGAGTTGGTTGGGCCAATTAGAAAATAAAGCTATAAACCAAGGGGGAGATTGTTGGGTCAAAAATATGGTTTATACTTTGCTTTTCTAGGAAAATATATTTTTATGTAATGTTGTATGTGTTTGCGGTTTGTGTGTACGGCCGTACACGTGTGTACGTCCACACACCCTGTGTACGGCCGTACACAGGGTGTGCGGTTGTACACATGTGTATGGCTAGAGGTCCATATATATAGAGGAGTGCATGTGAGTGTACGGTTGGAAGAGAGAGCTAGAGAGAATCTATTGTAAGGAACATAATTCATATCATTAATACACCATAGATTCATCTTAATTCTTCTTCTCATTCTCTTCTATTTGATCTGACATCATCCAACTGATTGGGATTCCGCACCATCAATTGGATCTGATTGATACACAAGCAATTTTGGGACTAACAAGAATTTCAGGACGAATTTCCCTCTAACGGGGGGATGATATCACAACTAGCATTTTGAGCTAAGAAATTTTGTTCTCATGTAAGCATCAACTACAGTACAGTTTTTATTAACGTGTTAAAGGTTAGATTATGATTCCTATGAACCGTGTATTGTTATAATACAAAGCATATATGCCTCTTAGTCTCTCCCAAATCTCTCTATGTATCTCAAATGTCTCCCAAATCTCTCTATGTACCTCAAATCTCTCTCAAATCTTCCTATGAAGTTTTCTTAGTCAAAACCAACTCAAAAAGAAAGGAGAAAACTTGAAGGGGCAAGCCCAGTTCAGAACCCTTAGGAAGCTTCGGGCCCTCCCACTCGGACAATCTCGCTCCAGAATAATCCTACTTCGGAACCTATTGTATTGCTTCGGAATGCTTCCCATGCGCCGGACCTAACCCGATCCAGAAGGTTTCGCAACTTTGAATCGGACGCTTTGTAGCCTTGGAACCCTCGCAGCCTCGAAAGGAAGTGGTTCCAGATGAGAGCTGACTTCGAAACTTAGGGCTTGACTCTAGAATTTTTGAATAGACTCTAGAATCTCTTGAACCCACTATGGAACATGAGATGAACTTCGGAACTCGCCAAGTGACTTCGGAACTCACTTTTTGGCTCCGGATTTTAGACCATTTCAGACCTTTTCTTCATTTAATGAATTTTTGACGTCGGGAATCCCACCAAACTCGTATTTTTTATAACTTAGACACCTTAAACCCTTATTTTATGCCAAATTTGAATATTTAAAACATATTTTCATAAAATAATTAATTTATATTTATAAAAGTATTATATTAAATCATAAAGTGATAATGGGGTTGGACTTTATGATTTGATGTAATCTCCCATTTCCCATGCAATTCACAGTCACCCATGCAAGATCCACCAAATAACAATGTTTGAACCAATATATTTCCATGCACCTACCCCTTCTCCTGTTTTCCTTAACCCCTTAAAGCAACGACAGTGCCAGAGTTTTAAACTTCTCCATTTCTCCCACTTCCCTCATATTCTCTCAAATACTTCCCTCAAGAGCAAAAGCAAGGATTTTGTGAAGGCTCAACTCTTCCAGTGTTCCTTAAGGTTTTTAGGTAAGATATTCCATTGATCTAGTGTTTTACATCATTTGCAAGAAAAAGCCATATTATTTTAGTCATAATAATATGTGATGAAAACCCTTAGGACCACATTCCTTCCCAGGAAGTTCCTCAACTCATCTAAGAGCTTAGGCTTGAGATCTTCATCCCATCACTCCAACCAACTCATTAACCAACTCAAGGTGAGCTTCATATACCTACTTTTTTTTTTGAGATTTTTATTGTTTTTAGGGGAGAATGCAAGTCAAAACCTTGTTTTAAGCCTTGATTAAATTGCTTATTATGCTTGTATGCTAAGTTATACGCACCAAAATTATGAAGGCTCCTATAACTCGAAAACTTGAGCAAGTCTCAAGAGTTTGAAGCTTATTTCACAACTTATGTGTAAGAAATAAGAACTAGAAGGTTACAATGTAACACCTGGATTTTCAGGTACATTATTTTGTATTTTAATATTGAGATTTATGGAGGGACTCGACGAGTTGAGTTTCCAACTCGCCGAGTCAACTCGAGTTGCTCGCATGGAATTAATGAGTGGACTCGACGAGTCAGAGAACCGACTCACCGAGAAGGTTTTGGGCAGAGAAAACCTATTTTCCCAGGGTTAGCGCCTATATAAGGGAACTTATGCCCCCAATTTGGCCCTCGCCAGTTACCCTACACCCCTGAGAGCAAACCCTAATCGCGAATAGAGCTAAAGAGTGAGTGAGGAGCTAATTTGAGTGGTTTTGTGCATCCTTTGAAGGAGATTTTGGGAGCTTGGTGTGCATGATCAAGGAGGGGCTGTAGATCAAGAGTTCTCCAATGGTTAGCTTCAGTGCAAAGGTAAAAGGCTCCTATCTTGATCTTTCCTTTCTGAGATCTTAGTTTAGGGAGATTTTGAGGGTTTTCTCCCATCCATTCTTGGCAATGAGTTATTTGAGAATATCATGAGGTTGAAATCTTAGATCTGGAATGTAGAAGGACTTGAGAGACCAAAGATCCAAGCTTTATTGAGCTAGACTTTAGCTTTTGTGCATCTAGCCCTTGTGGGAGCTTGTTTTAGCATTATGAATCTTATATGCTAGTTTTAAACATAAAGCTTGCAACTTTATGCGACAATCGACCCTTAGGATGGTAGATCTAGTGTTTGGAGTGATTGATCTACCTTAAATCATCTGAATGAGGAATCTTATCGAAGGGACCCACCGAGTCCATGGCCTGACTCGACGAGTCGGTGAGGGTTTGTCCCGATGGGTTGATTGTGCGATAACTCAGCGAGATGGGGGTCAACTCGACGAGTTGAGCTGGAATTTTTGAGACTTCTAAGGATACGAGGGGACTCGAAGAGTGCAATCGACGATTCAGGTCAAACATGGATTGTTGACTCGAGCTTGACTTCTGTTGACTTTGTGGTTTTGGTCAACATAAGTAATAGAGACCATGGAGGGGTAAAATGGTCTTTTATCCACTTCAAATAGTTAAAGAGAGATAGAATAGTCTTCAGTTATTTTAGTAGTGAAAAGAGTATTAATTAGAGATATTCATCCTTTGTGTTAGGCAGAGGCTTGTTCGAGATCCGAGCACGAGGTTATTTGTTCACCTGCTTGCGAGGTGAGTCTTCTCACTATACTTTGCCTAAAGTGGTATCTATGTGTGACCAGAGGGTCTTATGTGTTTATTTGAGTACTGTGATACTACTGCATTATGTATGTGTGATTTATGTTATGTGTATACAGAGTTTATAGAGTTAGGACCGGAGGGTCCACAAAGTCAGGACCGGAGGGTCCATCAGAGTTAGGACTGGGGGGTCCATCAGAGTTGTGGGACTGGAGGGTCCCACTGAGACACATTGACTCGAGGGTCTTACAGAGTTATAGCCTTGAGTGGCTAATATGTTGTGTGTGGTATTTTGGGGAACTCAGTAAGCTTTGTGCTTACCGTGTTATGTGTTATGTGTTTCAGGTTTTCTTAGGATCGCGGGAAGGCACTGGCTTGATTTTACACACCAGTGGAAGAGTTATGTTTTGAAGATCCTGGATCTTAATCAAAAAACTATGGAGTTGCGATTTGTAAATTAAATAAATGAGCTTTTTGTGAAATGTTTTTTGAGAATTGTGAGATTTTAAATGAAAATTTTATTTGAAAATTTATGGTGTTACAAGTTGGTATCAGAGCCTTGCTTTCAAGGATTCGGATGCACCTTCGGGTATGTCTAGACTCAAACTGAGGATTTGAGAAAAAATTTCAAAAGAAACAATTTTTCTAAAACGAGCAAGAGTTCTAAGAGAAAACGAGAAGGAGCGGTGTGTACAATCAACTAGAGCCCGAACGGTGATTTCCCAAAATATCCTTACTTTTGTGTTATGAGATATTTATGAGATATTTTATGAGATTTTTATACCAAATGCTTATGAACTCACCAACATATTTTATGTTGAGGCTTTTCAAACGATTTGTATTCTCTGGAAATCAATAAGCAGGTCAGTGACATAGGGATTCAAGATCATTTTGACAAATTTTGGAATTTTATTCAATGTTTTCTCTTTTGTGTATTTTCAAGAACATGAACAATATGTAAAAACAATGTAAGTTTGTTATATTGATGTATGATGTTTGGATTTCTATGTTTCATTTATATCCAATTGTTATAGTACTGCATAATGAAGTCACCTGCCTCCGAACATTTCCGTCACTCTGGTCTGGGGGTGTGACACCTAGGGTTGATGTACATGGCACTTAACGGGATCCTAATAACAATTAAATACATATATGTATTTTATTAGTGAAACCATTATTTATAGTGTTGGAAAACACTTGCTTTTTGTTTAGGAATGTTACCGGGACTCGATTCAATCGGAGAAAGTTGGTTTTCAGCCATGTTCATCACTTAAGAAGGTTTGCAGTCGTGAACGGGATTACAGCTATGAACTGTTCTCGGCCGTGAACAACCCCTTGAAGGGTTTACAACCGTGAACAGTTTGCGGCCCTTGAAGGTTTGAAGATTTAAAAGGTGTACGGTCGTGAACTAAAGAACAACTATGATGAAATCGACGAAAAGGTTGGTGTTAGATGCTCCCAAACGTGTTTTAAGGTGAATGGAGTGTTAGATGAAGAGAAAACTCGAGAAATGTCGGGTTTTCGGGTGGAGGTTTTTAGAGAGAGGAAGTGTGTTCGCGGTCAGAAAAGTGTAAATAAGGGTAGAGGTCACGTATATATAGCATGGGAGTATGGCCGGTGGTGGGGTTCAGCAGTGAATGGTTCACCAACCATCAATGGGTTTATGGTCGTGATCGGCTTCGCGGCCGTGAACACCAGTCAAGACAGAAACTGTTGATTTTTCGAAGGAAACTCGCATTTTTTGCGCGATTTTGGTTCCGACTCATATATAAATTTAATTATATAAAACTTAAATGATTTTCCAAACGATAGAAATTTAACGGAACAAATAAAACTGTGAAGTTTATTTAACGACAAAAGGTTCGGGTTGCCACATCAAGATAATCACTCTTGACGGAATTAGTGAAGAACTTTTGAAGAATCATGGTTGGAGCAAGATGTTTTTCTAGAACTCGGAAGAATTATTTTCTATTTTTCTTTTTCTTAAGATATACAAATTCGAGTTTCGATTCTTTAATATGGCCTTCGACCAAGATTTATGCTCTGGAAGCTCGGTGATAATCTTCACCAGTAGATTCTCAGTCCTAAAAAATTTAATAAATTCCACATCGTATCTACAATATTCATCTATGTAGTCTTTCAAGAAGCTGATAGTACTTTTGAAAGCTTTGATGCTAGATTAATTTGATTGTTGATCTTTGAGGTAAGCAGCAATGGTGAGAATGTCATTGGGATTGATTGAAGTAAAATTCGCATCAATGATTAGTATGGGGTATTCATTGTTCTAAGACACATATTATCTGTAGAGAAGACAATCAAAATCAAACTTGCTTTGAACCTTTTTACCATATCCAACAAACTTGGTAATTTTGTTCTGAGACCACACTTATTTTTCAGGTCGTATGTTTGTAGAATAGAAGGTATTTAATATCTCACATTCAATTCAGATGATAAATTCTAGATCATCCGATGGATGCAATGGAGCGAACTTGGCATAAAAGCATCTGTGAGGAGAAATTGGTAAGTTAAGTTGATCTGAATCGTTGCTTGGAAGCTCAAAACTCAACAAGGGCACATAATTGATGTCATGTATGATTATTTCTTGTAAAATGGAG
This sequence comes from Lactuca sativa, assembly GCF_002870075.4. NCBI lineage: Eukaryota > Viridiplantae > Streptophyta > Magnoliopsida > Asterales > Asteraceae > Lactuca > Lactuca sativa. Next base: position 74,900,871 of record NC_056624.2, on the reverse strand, counting down.
AAATGACCAAAATTGGATTAGTATTATCATTTAACTCTTAAATCTGAATGCTTTCTTCAAGATCATGTTGCATTTGTTCTTTACACCAGCCCTCAGACATTTTCGACAACTTCACCAGGTTGTTTGCTTTGGCTGCAATCTTTTCCCTTTGTTTTTAATTGGATCTTATTTAGTAGCGATGGAAGAGATAATTGGATGACCGGATTGAGTGATGAGCAGCTCGGATGGAGAAGGAACCAAGGGCTCTTTAGAAAGTTCATTAAGTTTCAAGATGGGTCAACCTTCATCAATTGGAACAATCCTTGGAGCAAGAATTGGAGGAGGCATTGGCTAATTATCTCGAAAAGCATCAATGGTTAACTTGCTTTTCAACTTAGCCATATATCGACTCCTTTAAATGTTTCTGCTAGAGTTGATGTCCAACTGACTGAGTACCATTTCTTATTTCTTCTTCAAAGAGGACTTTCATGATGGAAGGTTGTTCCTTAATGGATTGTAGTCCGATAATTTCATTTTGCACAAGATTATTTTCATCAAACTCAACTTCTTCTTCAGGATCTTCTACTTCGAAAATCTATGCATCAGTTGTTTCATCTCGGAGATCAAATTCCAAGATAGGCGTCCATTAAACAATCTTATATCCCCCTCTTACATAGGAAGCCCAACCTTCGATGTGAAAAAAGTATCTGATTTCAAACCATCTAACCATTCAGACAGTCGATGGAAGCTCATGTTGATTTGCGTGGAAAGCGAATCATAGGCATCAGCAGTATGAGCTTGGGCTTTGAGATTCTTGATGGTTTCATCTAGGATGAAAGGCATTTCATCAAATTTGTGGTTCAAAGAATCCACAATGTGTTGAGCTAATCAGACGAATTTGATGAAAACTTCTTTCATAACTATATTCATTGCATCCTTGTGAAGAATGTCCATCTTTAATCGCTGAATTTAATTTTCATGACGAACATGAGTATGCTTGATAAGCTTATTTGTAGCTGAAATCATGTCGTCGTGAATTTTGAGCATTGTAGAAGTGGTGAATATGTAATGATCGGGGTTGGCTTTATATCGATCCTCGGCTTCTTCTAAGGTGCGCTTCAGGCGGAGAGAAATGAGTTGATCACATTGGTAGGCTCGGTCAAATTCGAAGGAGCAGCAACCATGATCTCAGAGAGAGATTTGATCACCAAATCGAGTTTCAAATCAAGAGAGGTAACATTGGACATAACTTCATTGACTTTGGAATAAAATTTAGTGACATTATCTCGGAGTTCAAGAAGAGCATATGGATCGACAATGTTTTTCTCTGAGGATCTCGTATTGTAAGTAGAGCTTTTGGACTTTATCATTATCTTCATCATCATCAAAGTCTTCGGGACACTTTCATCATTGTCTTGATTAACTTGAGTTGGATTTTCTTGATTACTATATATGGTTGTTTCTGGAAGATGAGAGGTGTTGTATTTTCCTTCTTGATTCTCTTATTCTTCCATGTCGTCTGAGGATGATGAGCGACTGAAGTCAAAGTGTACTTAGTCATATTATACAATAGTAAGTAAGTCAGGTGTCGATCATAAGGAATGGTATTTATTTAATATAATAACTACTAAGAGTTAAACTAAGAAAAACAACTAGAAGGGGGGGGGGGGGTTTATCTGATTTTACAAGTTCAGATTAAATTAATTAAAATAATCAACTAATTACTAAAGTAAACAACTAGAATGATGATTTTAAATCAAGAATAAAGGATGCTTTCGTTTAGCTTTGAATCCCTCGTGTTTCCTATATTTGATTTCAAGACATTGGATTAATTCCGTTAGTTATCAAATAAAAGTTACTAGTTATCATGATCAGACTAACTAGCATAAGTCAATTCAATAAATTTAACCCCAATGATCATGCAATTTAAGGACACTAAATTGATTTTAAAGATAATTTTGACTCTGAATGATAGAATCTATACACTACAATTCTCTGCTCAAGTCTAGTAATCAAGCAAATATTATGATCAAATATTGTTGTCTAACACAATTAAGCAACTAACTTATCACCTAGTATGATATGAATAACCACTAGCTCTAACAATTTAATGAGTATGAATAGCTAGGTAAATCAATTTCACGCAAAGAACTCAAGATTAACTACACAATATTGAGACAAGGGAATAAAGATAGAAACTTAAACATGCTAGTTTTAGATTTACCAAACAATATTTAAAGCTAAAACTAACTTCATCAATCCATAAAACAAGAAATCAACACATAGTAATTAAGACATCATCTAATCCAAATAAAAGCAAGGGTTTTTAGACCCTAAATACAACTCAAAAACACATAAACAAAAGGTAAACCAAGCCAAACATCATTAAACTAAGAAAACCGAATGTGTAGATGTGAATCCTTGCTCCAGTCTCGTTATTATTTGATATCTAGTCAAATTATGCCATCCAAGGGTTCTTGGAAGGGTTTTTCCTAGTGAATAAGCGCATCCCTAAAGCCTCCACATACTGAAATTGATTTAATTTTTGAATATATATACTTTCCTAAAATCTGACCACCACAATGCGGTTCAAAGGCAACACGTTGTGGTCTTCATGAATATCCCATATTCTCTAAGTTACCTCATTTGTTGAAAATCTTCCATTCACCACGTCACGGTGGATGATTCCCACGTTTTGGTCTTCTGACTTCAAGCATTCTTTGTCTTCTTTTGCCTTAGCTCATATTTTCTTGCTTCCAGTTCCTCGTTTGCTTCTTTTTCATCTCGATTATTTCTTTGCTACTAAAAGAACATATTTCAAACATAATAACTACCTTATGTCCCAAAATAAACATAATTTTAGGTAAAACTATTTGAAATATGTACAAAATACATGAATAAATATGCATATATCACCAACCCAAAAAAATTATTATTGATTATTTTATTTTTATCAGATTCACTTACTTGCAGAACCACATTATTTCATGCTCTAGACTCAGCCGCCGTGTAGAGTATTTTCTGGTTTTAACAAATAAAATTAAGACCAAAATGATCTTTATAAGTCTTTACGAATCCTAATGTATAACATTCTTAGAAAATATTTTTAGATGCAAAACATTACGTCATGCACTAGGGTTGATGTGTTAATGGTCAAAGATCGGGGAAAAGATTGTGTGGTGGTTGGTGTTATGCACTGTAGATGAGGATGAAATGAAAATTTTGAGCAGGGTGGCTTACAAAGTAAATTAATTATAAGAGCATATTCATGGTTAACTCATGTAATAACTTAAGGTAATTGCCACCTCATTATTTATTAATTTTGACCTCTAAATAACTGACTTCTCCAATGATTAACCTTATTTTAATAGTTTTTCTATAAACTTAACTATTTTTCCCTCATCCACATAAAATGTTTTACAGAACAGCTAATTTACTTAATCATTTTTTAAACACAAATCATTTCTTAATATGAATATATAAAATACAACTATATCAAGCATTTATTTATATACCTAAAATATGAAAAATTATTATGTTTTAGTTATAAAAATACAATAAAAATGTTATAAAATAGTTATAAAATAAATTATATTTAAAGTGGAATGGGTTAAATGTACAATTTATGATATTATAAAGTGGTCAAACAAAAAAAATTGTCTGCTCAAATAGTTTCAAATGGTCATTTAGAAGATCAACTAATAATACACTAAAAAATACGTCATTGAAGATGCTCTAAAGGTAAATTATTCATTTTACATTGGATTCATGAATTAAAACAAAATTATCTTAGTTGTGGAACTAAAATATCTATAAATAACGGTTTTTGGCATCCAAAAATGTTACATAGTTTTTTAATATGATAATCAAAAATATAAAAAAAATTACAAATTCAAAATGTAATATATTTTTCTATTATATAGGCTTTGTAACACTGTATACTATACTATTTATTTATAACTAAAGAAATTATTCTCAACAATAGTTTGAATTAGTCATTTTGATCCATATGATAGTAAGTCCAAGAAAAAAAATTTAACTTGCTTTCCAAATCTTCTAATTTTCATATGTTATTATAATAAATTAGGATAAGATTTGTAATTGTTGTTTAAATCTGTTAAACCTTTATATTGTTTAGCAATTTAATTTGAAGCACTCTTTTTCCTTAAAAATAATCATACATATTTTTTAAATTTGTTATTTATGTATTTTATATGAAAATAAAATGATACATAAATGTGTAATTGAGAAGTCTCCTTCAATGTAAATTAGAAAAGAAGTTAAGAAGAAGATTGACGTACACATTAATCTCGTTTGAACTTAAATATTTGGATTCTTTACAAAATAACATAAAGATCTTTAGGTTGAAATACTTCATACTAGTAAATTGATTACTAAGTTACTAAAATATTAAAATATGTTTTCTTTATTTGTCATTCCATTTAAATGCATTTGTAATCATATATTTGCTTTTGAAGAGACACAAAATGATACAATTATGATATACTAGGTACGTATAAAGGTAAATTAAAATGAAATAATTTCAAATTATTTAATAAAATATAAACAAATATAACATTGTTACTTATGTCAACTCAAACAAGTTGTAGAATATATAAAATAGTGGTACTAATGTATAGTTTTAAACGTAAACTGGTTAACATAATTACATCTTAACTACCATATTTAATAACTCCACATATAAATCCATATATATAGAAGTCATGATCAAAGGTTTCAAGTCACGAGTGAAATATTAAGAAAAGCTACACAATGTATCTAAAGCTTTTAAAGGTTGTTATTGTATCGTTTTTTATTTTCACAACTGACATTGTTTGTGGTAAAAAGCTTGTTGGAGAAGAGAAGAAAATCCTAGAATATAGTGAGGACATTATTAAGAGTGGTTGTGATTCAAAATCAAGCTTATCATGCCATGTCCGTGATGAAATACATTAAGGAGGGCATGTTAGAGATTACATTTAAGATGAGATCCTCAATAAGTTGCAAGGAAAGGGCCAAGATAAAGGGGGAAGCAATGTCAAAAGGAAGTATACTAGTAAATATGGATGATGATAGTCCATCGAAAAATGCAGTTGCGATCAACAAAATTAATATAAGAAAAATGTCAACTAACTCAATCTACAATGCTGCATTTAGCACGAATACAAATACCAACCAACAATATGGCAGTCAATATCCTAACACTCAAGTGTCTTCTAATGGATTGTCTAACAACCAAGATGAAGGTGGAGGTGGTGGTGGTGGTGGTGGAGGGGGAGGCGGATCTGAAGGTGGAGGCACAGGAGGTGGTGGTGGTGGTGGTGGTGGAGGAGGTGGTGGTGGTGGTGGTGGTGGAAAATAATCTACTATAAATTCAAATGTAATGTCTATAATAATAAATGAGAAAACATCATAAAATGCATATCTGATTATAACAAGGTTTGCATTCTTTAAATCTATATCAGATATGCATGTATTATCCCGTTGTGTACTATACAAACGTAATTTAATCAATAAAGACATCGGTGTTATATATATATATATATATATATATATATAACTTAGTTGTCACACCCCTGAACCAGACGGCGGAAACGTCCGAGCGCTCGCGTTACTTAAATTGAATATCATCACAATGAATATACATGAATCATAACATAAACATCACCATTCATCAATATATTACAACTGACTTTGTTCACATCAAGTACATTGTTTTAACGTTACAAATGCATCACATAAATTGTTTAATAGTTTTCAAAAGCATAACACCCTAACATACTTGGTACTACTCCTCGGCTTACCTGTTACCTGAGAATACAAGTTATTTTGAAAACGGTCAACAAATGGAATGTTGGTGAGTTCATAAGCAGGTTTGGTATGAAAATGTTTTGTGTAGTTTGTAAGAAAACAACCTAGAAAATCCGATATTTTCTGAAAAGACCATTGTTTATATAAAAGTGTGAAGATCCGTAACTATATGCATGATGATTTCAAAACGTGTATAATTGAAAAGCTTTGTATTAAAAGTACTAGTGAAAAATGTTGAACTTCCCCGGAAAACCCGATTTTTTCCGACCATAAAAAAAACTATCATATAACTGTTCGAATTGTTTTTCCATCACTAAAATGATTTTTGATTTACCATGATTACTTGATTATTATTGGGTTTATTTATGTGAGTTGTTATAACCATGCATGATAATGACTAGTTCGTCTGTCTAAGCACTCTGTTGAACGCCATAATTGATCTTAAGATTTTGTCACCGTAGACTGGCCGAGTCTAACTGTGGCGAACAATTGAGGTGTGAGGGAGTCACCCCCGCATAGATCTATACACAAACTCTCGCTCTCCCTCCAGGAGACTTTAATTATAACTACAGACTACGACCGACACACGTTGGTGCCACCCGTTATTACTCACTAAATCCCAATTGACTTTAATTACTCTTGATTATTGACCCGTATTTGTTTAATTGGATTGACGATAGGCCTAATAAACGGGGAGAAGAGGATTACAAATCCTACTAATCCTACGTATTATTTAAGGCTATTGGATATGCGAAGGACACGCTGGCCCCTTTCGTATTTGATTCACTTGGACCTTACTAGCAATGCTAATGGGCCACTAAGGCCCAATAGCATTTAAAAGTCATTGAGGGTCCCTTAAACATGAAATTGGGTCATAGAAGGCCCAATAACATTTATAATTATCCATTGGGCCCAAAAACCATGTTAATGGGTCACAAAGGCCCAATAAGCATGTTTGGAACAAGGCCGGTCGGTTATTTTTAACGATGTTGGAATTATACGTATTTTCATCTTTCCATTTTCATGAATCGTAGTTTGGTATTTTATTTTAACTCAAATATCTTAAAATAAAATAATTGACTCAAAATTCTTGGTTTGAACCCCTTTCAGCCCTACTTTGGTAAAATTGACAATTTTAGTCCTTTTATATATAAAAAGACATTTTATGCCCTTAAACCATTTTCTTGACACTGTTGACCCAAGACTTGTTCAAGTGATATTTTTAGCTCAAAACTTATTCTTTAGCATTTTCAGCGCTTCCAGAAAAGTATTTTTCGGTTAAAGCCCAAACTTTTGCAACTTTTATAATTTTGGCCCAAAATCCAAAAAGTTTACATTTTGGATCCTTGTTTGGAAAATACATCATCTTAACCCCTGAAATAATTTTGTTTACCCTTTTTGCCCCTTGTTTTGAGAATTATATCATTTCGCTCCTTTGGAAGTTGAAATTTTCGCAAGTTATGGCTTAATGGGCCGAAAAGCCCAAAATTTGGCCCATTAAGCTACAATTTACACTTCTAGACCTTAAAAGAGTATCATATCCATAAAAACATTTATATTTACTGATTTGACTCTTTTAGTCCTTAAGAAAAACAGTGAATAGCCATTTTTCAACCCAACTTTCGTTTGTTTGACAATTTTAGCCCAAAAGTGGTTTTTATGTTGCAATATGTATACTTTAACCTTAGAGGGTAATTTTCTTAACTTGTTTAGTGTAAGATGTTCTAGATCATGTTTACCTTCCTCTTAGATCCATAGATCTTGAGATTTCCATTCTTTTTGTTACATATTTATCACATAATCACATGAAATCACACAGAACATACACATATACATAGATCTACACATTTTACTTGTATTCTCCCCCATAAAACATATGAAAACCGAAAATAAAGGGGTATGAACTCACCTTTGCTTGTTGTTTTCGATTTGAAGAAGAAATGGAAGAATTTTGATGCTATTCTCGGCCTTACAAAGCTTCTTGAGAAGAATTTGGCTTAGATGGGTTCTAAGAAGCATGATCATGAACTTTCATAAGTTAGAAGGGGATTATAACAATGTCAAGAAGCTAAACCATGGATCCAAGCATTAACTTACCTTGAATGATGATTTTTGGGGAATAACCTCCTTGAAAAGCTCTTAATCTCGAAAACTTTAAAGGAGAAGTGAAGAGTGTTCTTTGAGGGTGTTTAGAGAGAATTTGTGAGGTGTGTGTGCTTTTCCTTTGTGTTCTCGGCCGAAGAAGAAAAGAGAGGGGAGAGGAGAGAGAGTGAAGTGATAGATGCTTAGAAGTATGAGATAATTGCATGGATATCCCAAGTAGAATTGTGAGGTGGCATATAAAAGTCAACTCTTTCTCACTAAGTTTTGTAGTTGGGCCGAGAGAGGTAGAGGAAAGAAAGAATTTTGGTCCTTTTTTGTGCTTAAATCCATATTATAGCCCATTGATGATTTTTCGGCCCAATTGGTCTTTGTAGATGGTTCATGACCCAAAATAAATCAAATGATGAGTTTTTATGGTCCATTAGGGCTAATTAGATTTGTTATGGACCAATAAGGTCCATTAGGGTATTTTATTTCATTCTAGGCCCAATATGGCCCAAAATGTTAAAATAAATGGGAGTGGGTCCAATTACAGCCCATTTAAGAGTTCTAAGCCCAAAATAGTCAAATTGGAGGCTTATTGGTCCATTAGGCCCAATAAGGAAATCCTAGCCCATAATGGACTTAAATCGGGATTTCTAGGGTTTCCAATTCTTTGTTGACTATTTGAAGTGCTTGTATAGATTGTTTGATGGGGATTTTGTTGTTATTGAATAAGGATCATATATGCTTTCACATTTTTGGTTACCAAATGTTATCATTGTTGTTGTTACATGGCATAGAATTCCTAGTTGTGACATCATCCCCCCGTTAGAGGGAATTTTGTCCCGAAATTCTTTTTAAAACTAGATTCATGAATGCGAGAATAGGTGAGGGTACTTTTGTTTCATCTGGTCTTCGCGTTCCCATGTGAATTCTAGCCCACGCTTCGTGTTCCACTGTACCTTCACAATCGGAATGCGAGTTTGCTTAGTACGCTTCACGTCCCTGTCCATGATTTCTACTGGTTCTTTGACGAATAGGAGATTCTTGTTGATTTCAATTTCTTCAAGTGGAATGACGAGGGTTTCGTCGAATAAACACCTTTTCAAATTGGAAACATGGAACACGGGGTGTACACCGCTAAGCTCAGCGGGTAGCTATAGTCTATAAGCCACTGGACCGATTCGGGCAAGAATCTTGAAAGGTCCAATGTATCGTTGGTTCAGCTTTCCCCGTTTTTCAAAATGAATAACCCCTTTCCAGGGAGAAACCTTTAACAACACCCGATCCCCGATTTGAAATTCCAAGGGCTTTCCTTGTTTATCGGCGTAGCTCTTGTGTCGGTCTTGTGATGCTTGTAGTCGAGCTCTGATTTGAACTATCTTCTCCGTTGTTTCGCGTATAATCTCTGGTCCCGTTAATGCATTGCTTGATGTCTGACCTCTTGCTTGTTGGGTGTCACCTACCTCAGCCCAACACAACGGTGATCTACATTTACGTCCATACAACGCCTCGAAGGGAGCAACTTTGATGCTCGAGTGATAATTATTGCTGTATGAGAATTCGATTAAAGGCAAGTGGGTATCCCACGACCTTCCAAAGTCTATCACACATGCACGAAGCATGTCTTCGAGTGTTTGAATGGTTCACTCGCTTTGACCATCTGTTTGCGGATGATAAGCAGTGCTCATGTCGAGATGTGTTCCCAGCGTTTTCTGAAGTGATTGCCAAAAACGTGAAGTGAATCTACTATCTCTATCTGAGATAATAGATAATGCCACTCCGTGGAGTCTCACAATTTCCTTGATGTATATTCTCGTTAATCGTTCCATTTTGTATGAATCTTTAATTGGCAGGAAATGAGCGGATTTCGTGAATTTGTCGACTATTACCCATATGGTATCCAATCCATCTGTTGACTTGGGTAATTTGGTCACAAAGTCCATAATAATCCTTTCCCATTTCCACTAGGGAATTACTGGTTGCTGTAATAATCCCAAGGGCTTCTGATATTCCACCTTCACTTTATCGCAAGTCAGGCATTTGCTAACATAGGTGGAAATCTTTGCCTTCATGTTGGGCCACCAATAATGTTGCTTGATGTCCAGGTACATTTTATCTGAACCCAGATGGATGGAGTACCGTGTCTTACGGGCTTTAGTCATGACCACTTCTCTGAATCCCCCAAGTTTAGGGATCCAAATACGGTTCATGAAATAAAATGCTCCATCCTCTTTCACTTTGAAATTATTTTCCATCCCTCGTAACGCTTCGCTTGCTTTGTTTTTCGTCTTCATGGCATCGGACTGGGCCGCTCTGATTTGGGAGGTCAGGTGGGATTGAATGGTTATGGAGAGAGTCTTTACACGACGAGTTGAGTATTCTTTCCGACTCAAGGCATCAGCTACCACGTTAGCCTTGCCTGGGTTGTACTTGATTTCACACTCATAATCGTTTAGTAACTCAACCCACCTTCGTTGCCTCATGTTCAACTCTTTTTGATTTTGGATGTGTTGGAGGCTCTTGTGGTCCGTGAAAATGGTGCACTTTGTACCATAAAGGTAGTGCCTCCAAATTTTTAAGGTGAAGACCACAGCTCCTAATTCTAGATCATGGGTCGTATAGTTCACCTCATGTGTCTTTAGTTGTCGGGATGCATAAGCTATCACCTTTCCACGTTGCATGAGTACATAGCCTAAATTCGACGCATTGCAATAAACTACGAAGTCTTCTGTTCCCTCTGGTAGCGATAGTATCGGTGCACTGCAGAGTGCTCGCTTCAGAGTTCAGAATGCAGTTTCTTGCTTACCTGACCATTCAAAGGGTACACCCTTTTATCTAAGCATGGTAAGTGGCTTTGCTATCTTAGAGAAGTTTTGGATGAACCTCCTGTAATAGCTTGCGAGACCTAAAAATTGTTGAATTTATGTGGCTGTCGTTGGGATCGCCCATCCTTCAATGGCTTTGATCTTAGAAGGATCCACATGTATCCCTTCTTGACTAACAACATGACCCAACAAGTTCACACTACGAAGCTAGAACTCACACTTAGAGAGTTTTGTGTATAGCTTTTCGGTTCAGACGGTTTCGAGGATTTGTCAGAGATGTTGGCCATGCTCCTCTTCGCTTCGAGACTAAACTAGAATATGTTCAATGAAAATGATGACAAAGTTGTCAAGGAATGGTCGGCAAATTCGATTCATTAGGTCCATGAATGCGGCAGGGGAATTTGTAGACCGAAGGGCATTACGACAAATTCATAATGGCCATAACAAGTTCGGAAAGCAGTTTTGGGGATATCCTCTTCCCGGACCTTGAGTTGATGGTATCCAGACCGCACATCTATCTTGGATAAATAGCTTGCGCCTTGAATTTGGTCAAATAGATCGTCGATTCGCGGAAGTGGATAGCGATTTTTGACGGTGAGCTTATTTAGTTCCCTATAGTCCATACACATCCTAAAGGATCCATCTTTCTTTTTAACAAAGAGAACAGTAGCACTCCAGGGTGAGAAACTAGGTCGGATGAATCCTTTGTCCAAAAGCTCACTTAGTTGGCTAGACAGTTCTTGCATCTCCGCAGGAGCCAATCTATAGGGCGATTTGGCGATGGGTGTAGCTCCTGGCACAAGGTCAATTCGAAAACTCGACTTGTCTTTCTGGGGGTATCCCTGGGATATCATTAGGGAAGACATTCAGGAACTCGCAAGCTACTGGAATGTCTCGAATATTGACCTCTTCCTTGGATTTATCCAATATATGAGCCAGAAACGTCATGTCTTTCTTTCGTAGATACTTCTGTGCCTTAATGCACGAGATAAGACGAAGGTTCGTGCTGCGTTTGTCTCCGTATATAATTAGAGTTTCGCGATTCGGAAGGTGAAGGCGAACGGCCTTCTCGTAACACATAATTTCAGCATGGTGGGGGCTTAACCAATCCATGCCAATAATCACATCAAAACTCTTAATGGAAACAGGCTTTAAGTTTATTTGAAAGACATGTTGGTTCAAGGTTAGGGTGCATCCAATATAGATTTACCCAGTGGATTTTGTTTTCCCATTGGCCATTTCCACCATAATGGTTTCATTAAGCTTCTAGGGCTATTGTTTTAACAAGTGTTTAAATATATTGTTCATAAAGCTTCATTATGCTCCGGTGTCAAATAGGATGCATGCATAAGTGTGGTTTAGGAGAAACGTACCAGTGACAACAGTGGGGTCCTGAACCGCTTCTCCCTGACCCATGGTCAGCACTCTTCCTGTTCCTCCATTTCCAGGGTTGTTGTTGTTGGGGAAATTTCGACGGAAAATGCCCAGTCTTTCCACATCCATAGCAGGTGTGTCTTGGCCCTGCATTGTTGTCGCTGTTGGTGGTGGTGTTGTTGTTGTTGCTGTGGTTGTTGCTGTTGTTGTTTCCTTGCTGCTGGTTCTGGGGAGGATAGGTCCTACAATATTTTTCCATGTGACCCTTTCAATCGCAACTGGTACAATGCATCTCCCTGCATTTTCCATTATGATGGAGACTGCACTTGTTGCACTTTGGGGGATTCCTGGAATATTGCCTAGGAGCACATGGAGCAGCTGAGACTGAAGCATGTGGTGTGGAGGGAACTTGGGTGGTTGCAGCATTAATTGTCACTGTCTGTTGCTTCTTTGACGACTCCGAGCCTTGTTGCCCTTTTCTCTTGTTATTCTTTCCTTTCTTGTTGTCACTCTCCTTCTTGCCTTCAGCTTCCCTCGGCTTCTCGCCCTTCTTGTTGTTGTGATCGTACAGTTTCTTAGCCAATCTTTTGGCACTATCGAAGGTTTCCGATTTGCAACTATAAAATTTCCTTGAATTGGGGAAGTTAATCCCCAGATGAATCGTTCGATTTTCTTTCCCTCCAAAGTAATCATGCGAGGGCACAACAGAGACAGTTCGCTAAACCTTGATATGTATGCGTCAATGTCGGAATTTCGAACGGTGAGATTCCACAACTCCTGTTCCATCTTCTGAATTTCGCCTCGCGGGCAGTACTCGGCCATCAGCATTTCGTTAATCTCCGCCCACGGCATAAAGTTGGCTATGGGGAGAGTTAGGGCTTCCACGTGTCCATTCCACTAGGTGAGAGCTTGATCAACGAACATGCATGCGGCAAACTTCACCTTCATCTCCTCAGGGCATTCGCATATCTCCAACACTGATTCCACCTTCTCAATCCATCTTTTTAGGGTTATCATTCCCCCAGTGTGGTTGAAGGTTTGTGGCTTGGCATTGGTGAAATCTTTGTAGGAGCATGTCTTGGTAGGTCCTTGATTTATTCCGTTGTTCGAACTTCCATCCCCTTATCCATTGCCTCCTCCATTGTTCCCTTAGTGAATTTGTGCCATGGCTGCGGTGACCGCAACAGATATAGCTGCTTGGAATGCAACTGAGTTGACTTTGGGTGGGGTAGGCCCAGGGTTTCCATGGGTTGGTCATTGAGGCATCTTTTTATCATGAAACGGAAAGATGTTGAGTGTCTAGGATTTCTGCGAGTTTGTGGTCCTATAAACTAGGTGTAATGCATGTACTTAAGTTGTTTCACATGTTAACATACAATTATGGATACACAACATATAACAAATAACAACATCACAATAGAACACATATATTTTTCACTAATAATATCCGTACTTTGATACATGAAAATTTGCTCGAAAGAGCATACATAATCGGTGCGGGTTCGACAGTGTAACGACTCTATGAGTAGTGTAATCACTTAACATAGAGTCGACGATACATAACATAGATTAAACTACTAGTATGGTAAGGCTGGTCCAAACACTCTAAGGAGCGCCTAACGATGGCAGCGAGGTCATATGCCGAAGTGTTGTGCCAACAGACGGGCCATCTCAGTCATTTCTCTAATGACTTCATCCCTTTCCTGTTCAACCTGAACTGTTCATGGTTCCATGGAAAATAACTGTTGCTGCAGAACAGCAATCTCAGCTTCTGGAGAGCGATTCTCCCTCGCGGGATTTCCTGGTGGGGCGGGGTGGTCCTGTTGTGCCTTGCTGACAGGTGACGTGGTAGCATTCTCGCCTGAATCTTGTTCTTCCTCCACGTCGTCATCGATCTCATCAAACTCGTAGTAAGTGTCCGTGTACTCGTCAGGCCCAAAACTGTGTGCTTTTCCCTGATCTCCCCTGGGCTCGTCCTTGATCATTCCGTGGTCCACTAAGACCTGATGAAACTGAATGCCCTGGTGCTCTCCTTCCATGCTGGCTGAGAAAAGGTACTATCATTACTCCTAAGACGTAATTATTGTATAATTTGAGTTGATGTTCTCTTCTTGGTAATAAAGGGGTACGTTTTTAGGTTTACCAACCATCGCGATTTCCTCGGGGTATGTGATAGTTGTACCTCGGAGGAAATGTAGTTGATCAGGCTACATTCACTCCTTAATACGACTATGAAATGTCTGGGCTTAACCGAGATGCTAGCATTATCTTATTTGATTTAGTATTATGTTATTTTTCCTATATCGCACAAGCAAAGTTGTTTTATCGTTGCGTTTTATTTGTTTTGTTTTGTTAAGAGTTGTTTTTGGTCCCAACCTGTCATACCCCCGAACCAGACGACGAAAACGTCTGAGGGCTCGCATGACTTAAATTGAATATCATCACAATGAATATACATGAATCATAACATAAACATCACCATGCATCAATATATTACAACTGAACTTGTTCACATCAAGTAAATTGTTTTAACATTACAAATCAATCACACAAATTGTTTGATAGTTTTCAAAAGCACAACACCCTAACATACTTGGTACTACTCCTCAGCTTACTTGTTACCTGAGAATACAAGTTATTTTGAAAATGGTCAACATATGGAATGTTGGTGAGGTCATAAGCAGGTTTGATATGAAAATGTTTTGTGTAGTTTGTAAGAAAACAACCCAGAAAATACAATATTTTCTGAAAAGACCATTGTTTATATAAAAGTGTGAAGATCCGTAACTATATGCATGATGATTTCAAAACATGTATAATTGAAAAGCTTTGTATTAAAACTACCAATGAAAAATGTTGAACTTCCCCGGAAAACCCGATGTTTTCTGACCATAAAAAAATATCATATAACTGTTCGCATTGTTATTCCATCACTTAAATGATTTTTGATTTACCTTGATTACTTGATTATTATTGGGTTTATTTTTGTGAGTCGTTATAACCATGCATGATAATGACTAGTTCGTCTGTGTTGGCACTCTGGTTAATGCCGGAATTGATCTTAAGATTTTGTCACCCTAGACTGGCCGAGTCTAACTATAACGAACAACTGAGGTGTGGGGGGGTCACCCCTGTATAGATCTATACACAAACTCTCGCTCTCCCTCCAGGAGACTTTGATTATAACTACAGACTACGACCGACACACATTGGTGCCACCCGTTATTACTCACTAAATCCTAGTTGCCTTTGATTACTCTTGATTATCGACCCGTATTTGTTTACTTGGATTGACGATAGGCCTAATAAACAGGGAGAAGATGATTACAAATCCTACTAATCCTACGTATTATTTAAGACTATTGGATATGCGAAGGACACGCTGGCCCATTTCGCATTTGATTCACTTGGACCTTACTAGCAATGCTAATGGGCCACTAAGGCCCAATTACACTTAAAATCCATTGAGGGTCCCTTAAACATGAAATTGGGTCATAGAAGGCCCAATAACATTTATAATTATCCCTTGGGCCCAAAAATCATGTTAATGGGTCACAAAGGCCCAATAAGCATGTTTGGAACTTTCGAGCCCAAAGAATTTAAATGTTTACTTGTTTTAGGTACAGTTTAACTGTTGAAAAGTTTGATTGGGTAATTGTTAATTTTCGCACCGGAACAAGGCCGATCGGTTATTTTTAATGATGTTGGAATTATACGTATTTTCATGTTTCCATTTTCATGAATCGTAGTTTGGTATTTTATTTTAACTCAAATATCTTAAAATAAAATAATTGACTTAAAATTTTTGGTTTGAACCCCTTTCAGCCCTACTTTGGTAAAATTGACAATTTTAGTCCTTTTATATATAAAAAGACATTTTAAGCCCTTAAACCATTTGCTTGATACTTTTGACCCAATACTTATGTAAGTGACATTTTTAGCTCAAAACTTATTCTTTGATAGTTTCAGCCCTTTTAGAAAAGTATTTTTCGGTTAAAGCCCAAACTTTTGCAACTTTTACAATTTTGGCCTAAAATCCAAAAAGTTTATATTTTGGATCCTTGTTTGGAAAATACATCATTTTAACCCCTGAAATAATTTTGTTTACCCTTTTTGCCCCCTGTTTTGAGAATTTGATCATTTCACTCCCCTGGAAGTTGAAATTTTCGCAAGTTATGGCTCAATGGGCCGAAAAGCCCAAAATTTGGCCCATTAAGCTACAATTTACACTTCTAGACCTTAAAAGAGTATGATATCCATAAAAACATTTATCTTTAATGATTTGACATTTATAGTCCTTAAGAAAAATAGTGAACAACCATTTTTCAACCCAACTTTCGTTTGTTTGACAATTTTAGCCTAAAAGTGGGTTTTATGTTGCAATATGTATACTTTAATCTAAGAGCGTAATTTTCTTAACTTGTTTAGTGTAAGATGTTCTAGATCATCTTTATCCTCCTATTAGATCCATAGATCTCGAGATTTCCATTCTTTTTGTTAGATATTTATCACATAATCACATGAAATCACACATAAGATACACATACACATAGATCTACACATTTTACTTGTATTCTCCCCCATAAAACATATGAAAACCCAAAATAGAGGGGTATGAAATCCCCTTTGCTTGTTTTTTTTATTTGAAGAAATGGAAGAAGTTTGATGCTATTCTCGGCCTTACAATGCTTCTTGAGAAGAATTTGGCTTAGATGGGTTCTAAGAAGCATGATCATGAACTTTCATGTGTTAGAAGGGGATTATAACAATGTCAAGAAGCTAAACCATGGATCCAAGCATTAACTTACCTAGAATGATGATTTTTGTGGAGTAACCTCCTTGAAAAGCTCTTAATCTTGAAAACTTTAAAGGAGTAGTGAAGAGTGTTCTTTGAGAGTGTTTGGAGAGAATTTGTGAGGTGTGTGTGTTTTTCCTTTGTGTTCTCGGCCGAAGAAGAGAAGAGAGGGGAGAGGAGAGAGAGTGAAGTGATAGATGCTTGGAAGTATAAGATAGCTGCATGGATATCCCAAGTATAATTGTGCGGTTGCATATAAAAGTCAACTCTTTCTCCCTAAGTTTTGTAGTTGGGTCGAGAGAGGTAGAGGAAAGAAAGAATTTGGGGCCTTTTTGTGCTTAAATCCATATTATGGCCCATTGATGATTTTTCGGCCCAATTGGTCTTTGGAGATGGTTCACGACCCAAAATAAAGCAAAGAATGAGTTTTATGGTCCATTAGGGCTAATTAGATTTGTTATGGCCCAATAAGGTCCATTAGGGTATTTTATTTCATTCTAGGCCCAATATGGCACAAAATGTTAAAATAAATGGGAGTGAGTCCAATTAGAGCCCATTTAAGAGTTCTAAGCCCAAAATAGTCAAATTGGAGGCTTATTGGCCCATTAGGCCCAATGTGACAACCCGAAACTTCTATCCTATGTATTTGATCTGTGCTTAGGTATTAAAACTTGAATTCTTCATCTTTTATCAAATCCCGTGGATCCATATGGGTGCTCTAGGCTTAGTATAACCTAGGTATGAGTCTTGGGAAAGGTTAGAAAGTGTTTTGCATCACAAAATCGGGTCAAACTCATCATTGAAGGTGTGTGCGGCCACACACCTATGTGTACGGCCACACACCCGTGTATGCAGCCACACACCCAACCGCAAACACCCTTCAACCTCACACCCAACCCTTTATATATATGGATACCCCCTTCATTCACTTCTTGAATGCACCCTCTTCCTCTCTCTATTTTCTCTCTCTAAAATCATCAATCAAGAACACTTTGAAGGCTTCATAATCGTGATCTACTCAATCATCTAGCTGATTATAGTGGTAAACACTTGAATACCAAGCTTAAAATTTATCATGTTCATCATGTTCATCGTCCCTTGAAGGTGTACGGGCGCACACCTTCATATGAGGCCAGCACACATTCAAAACTCCCAATAGTGAAGAGTAAACACTTCAAAAATCAATATTTGGACTCAAATGAGGAGTGTATGGCCGCACATACCCGCTGTACGGCCGCACACTCTTGTGTATAGCCTCACACACAAGCCTGGCCGCACTCCCCAACCGCACACTCATTTGCAAGGCCATACACCCACTCTAATGCCCATAATTGGCCCTAAACTTACATAGATCACTAAGTTTGGAACTTGAGACACTTAGTCTTAGTGATTTCAAGCCCTAAAGGTGACTTCCCATCATGTTAGTCATGAAATACCTTAGTTCTAACTCGAGTATGTGTCATCACATGAATAATAGGGACCACTAGCGTTTAGGGCATTCGTTGACACTTGAAACCTACGTTAAACGGTGAGTTCATACCCTACGCTTTTTTTTTTTTTTTGTGTTTTTCAATGTTTTCAAGGGGGAATACAAGCAAATTATAAATGTTTTTGAAACTTAAAAATTGATGTAATTCTATAAACATCTGGCAAACTTTTAGATATCTTTACCCCTTATGTATTAAGCGGAGCATAAGGGATGTTTTATTGAATATAACTACATGGATTTCAATTACAGTAAAGGAAACAATCAAACCAATCAAATTATTATGGGAATAATTTGGGATCTTCAGTTCTCGTTTTATGAATTCGGATTTCATGCAATGTTAATAGATAAACTATGTCTGATTCAGTTTATCTCTATTTAAAATAGAGTATTATGCCAGGTAGTTTCTTTGTATTCAATTGTTTATACTTTGTTATGTTTCAAAATGATTAGTATGTTTGATAACAACCGGGAACAATGTGAATAATTTAGTACTAGCTTGTGAGATTCGTCTTGATTAAACCCTTTGGGTTATCAGTAAATCCTCCCCGGAAGTGTAACCAGAGTCTCCTGGAGGGAGAGCGTGGAATTTGTGAATAGATCTATTCGGGACTGACAATCCCACACCTAAACTGCTAGCTACAGTTAGGCGGGCACGCCTGGGGTGACAAATTCTGGATATCGTCCAACGCCTGAAGAACGTCAAGGAGGTCTCGTGGTCATATTAGCATGGTTACCTGACTCACAATACGTATTAATATAAGTTTATTCACTGATTTTCATATCTATCTTTGATCTATAGAATTTATATCTAGTACGGGATGGTAATCCCATGGTTTTCTATCTATAGTTTTCGTGTATTAAAAACTACCTTATATCTAGTACAGGATGGTATTCCCATGGTCTTTATATCTAGTATGGGATGGTATTCCCATGGTCTTTATATCTAGTACGGGATGGTATTCTCATGGTCTTTATATCTAGTACGGGATGGTATTCCCCTGGTTTCTATGTCTAGTACGGGATGGTATTCCCATGTCTATATTTTTATGTATTAAAAATATCTACTATTGTACTGGATGGTATTCCCAATGGTTTTCAATATATAGTTTTATATACTAAACTATCTATTGTTGTATTGAACGGAAATTCAGAACTTCAACTAAATTTTTTTTTTTATAAGAAAATATGGGATTTTCTTGGATAACAACTTTTCAGAAAAACCAAAGGAATTATGATCGTTTTACATAAACAAACAGCTTATGAACTCACTAGCTTTATGCTGATTTTTAAACTGCTTGTATTCTCAGGTTCTCCTTAGACAGCTATCCCGCGTCCTTTTGCAGAAGACGGTGCAGATGGAAATCTCGTCTTTATTTTAGTTTAATCTTATGTAACTAAAACTTGTATTACTTTGCTTTTCCACTTTCAAACAAATGTAATGAATGTATGTAATGTAATGTTTCGTGTTTACTATGCTTACTATGTACATTGGTTGTGATACTTTACATGACGTCCTCCACCCTGGAATGTTTCCGCTATCGGTTTTGGGGTGTGACACCCAATAAGGAAATCCTAGCCCATAATGGACTTAAACCGGGATTTCTAGGGTTTCCAATTCTTTGTTGACTATTTGAAGTGCTTGTATAGA
The DNA here is from genome assembly GCF_002870075.4 of Lactuca sativa. Classification (NCBI taxonomy): domain Eukaryota; kingdom Viridiplantae; phylum Streptophyta; class Magnoliopsida; order Asterales; family Asteraceae; genus Lactuca; species Lactuca sativa. The sequence continues at coordinate 74,880,862 of NC_056624.2, read as the reverse complement.
GTGTTTGATGGGGATTTTGGTGTTATTGAATAAGCATCATACATGCTTTCATATTTTTGGTTACCAAATGTTATCATTGTTGTTACATGGCATAGAATTCCTAGTTGTTACATTTTTGACGTGTATAAGGGATCCACTCTTGATGGGATTAGTGATGAACTTTTGAAGAATCTTGGTTGGAGCAAGTTGTTTTTCTAGATATTGGAGGAATTCTTTTTTATTTGTCTCTTTCTTAAGATAGACAAATTCAAGTTTCAGTTCTTGAATATGGCCTACGTCCAAGATTTATGCTTCTTGAAGATCGGTGTTAATCTTCGCTAGTAGATTCCCAGTCATGAATAATTGAGTAAATTCCACTTCGGGTCTACAATATCCAGCTATGTAGTCCTGCAGGAAGCTGATAGTAATGTTGAAAGCTCTAATGCTAGATTAATTTGATTGTCGATTTTTTGAGGTAACCAGCAATCGTGAGAATTTCATTGGGATTGATTGAAGGAAAATCCACATCAGTGATTAGGATAGTGGATTAATTGTTCCAAGACACATAGTATCTATAGAGAAGACCATCGAGATCAAATTTGATTTGAACCTTTTTAGCATATCCAACAAACTTGGTAATTCTATTCTGAGACCACACTTCTTTTTGAGGTCATCGTTTGTAGAATAGTGTTGGATTAGTGTCTAAGTCCATAACTATTTTGGTATGTATTTGACCCGATGGTGCATGGTCCTTTTGGGTTGCCTTCATCAAAGCAACTTGATAGGATGAGTTATGGAGAGAATGGATTAATTATGATTTATTAATATATTATGAGAATACTATATTAAAGGAGAAATCATATTGTTTAATTAATATTAGTCAAGAATTAATAAGAATTAAGTTTGTGGCTAAAAGATATTAATTAAACTTAAGGGACTAAAACTGTGAATTGTATGATAGTTGAATATTGGGCTAATGGACTCCATATTAGAGGAGTGGACGAATTCTATGGGGGAAACCCATTAGAAATCGTCCAAGGCCTTTAAGAAGGAGTCCATGGGTTGCTTAGGGCCTAAGCATCCAAATTAGGGTTTCCTTGTTAGATAACCCTAATAGCCTCACTATTTAAAGGACCCTTAAGCCCCAAAAAATGTAAAAGAACTTGTTCTCTAGGGTTTCCACATGTTTTGGGTAGCCTCCTCTCTCCTCATTCTTCATCCTCTTGCTCTTGGTGTTTGTGAGCCATTAGAGGAGTGACATTTGTGACTCTAAGCTTTCTAAAGTCATTACAAAGAGGATTTGAGATTGTTATTGCTACATAACAATCAAGGTAAGATCTAAAAACCCATTCTTATGTTAATATGATTAATTGTTTGCTAGAACTAGGGTTTAAAGTCTTGGATGAATAGCATGTACAATAGAGAAACCTAGATCCAAGCATTAGGGTTGCATGAGCACATAGGATGTTCTTATGGCTAAAACCCATCAATAGTATCAGAGCCTTGATTGGTTTCTATTGTATGTGATGTAATTGTCGAGTTTTTGCTAAAAATCGTTTTTATGGCCTCTGCCCGACCCAACTCGGCGAGTCAGTATCTGGACTCAGCGAGTCTGCCTAACTCGATGAGTCAGTATCTGTTGTATGTGATGTAATTGATGCCTTGTTTGTTTGTTCAAGTTGTAAATTCGTTTTTTGCCCCCCTGTCTGATGAACTCGGCGAGTTCCAATGTGGACTCGGCGAGTAGGCCTCAACTCGGCGAGTCCATAGAGGAACTCGGCGAGTTTGAGCATCAGAAAGAGGGGATTTCGGGTTTTCTTGTTGTTTTGCTCATGGATACTTGCCTTAACTGTTTTGGGTCATTAAATTCCGATTTTAAACATATTTTTGAGTATATCCTTGATTAAACAAAAGATAATTACCAATTGATTAGATAATAACTTCCTTATATGATTAAAGTTTGATTATTTGTATTAATTGGGTAACTTTTCTTGCAAGAAATTGATTTTAGGTCAAATTTAGATAATCATTAAATTAATTGTTTAATTTAAATTATTTGCTATTTGATCATGTGTGTTTTGAAAAGTTTCAATCTTGCCCTCAAGTCTTCGAATTTTAATTTTTTGATTAAAAAGTTTGATATTGAAATATTTAAATTCTAAACACTAATGTTTTGAAATGTTTCAAAAACTTGCCCTCAAGTTTTGGAATTTAAAATTTGATTAAAAGTTTAATTTAGAAATGTTAAATTCTAAAACCCTATTATTGTTTTGAAAAGTTCAAATCACACCCTTATGGTTTTATTAATTAATTAAAGTGTATAATTAAAAGAGATTTACTAAATCCATAAAGTTTTGGTGTACAATTTAATTAAATTAAAAGTATAATCATTAAATTAGAACACCTAGTATTTTAAAAGTGTAAAATACACCCTATACTATATATATCATTAAAAGTCTAATATTATATATGTATGACTAAAGTGTCAAGTCTTACCGTTAGTAGGCCTCATTCACGAAGCTGGTCTATAAGGGGTATTTAAGGAAATTGCCTATAATATGGAGATTGAATGGGTATCCACTCTTACCCACCGCACTCTTGACTAGTGGAGGGTCGTTAGCCGAATGGGTATCCACTCTTACCCACCGCGCTCAATGTTTCTCATAGTTCGGTTGAGCGTGTGTGGTTAACCGGCACATCAAATAGGTGATTGTAACATGTGGGGGCACCATGTAGATTTGCATGATTATTTACACCCGCTTTGTGATCCTCGGCATCCCAGTCACAAACTAGAGCGACATATCGAGATTTAAACATGCCATTGAAAAATTCAATGAATCTCAAAGGATCTAGGAGTTTTCAATACATTTAAAACTTACTCTGTTTTTTTTTCGTTTTTCATGGTGGAAAATTAGTGAATTGTCATTCACTTACCTTCAAATGTTCTGCAATTTGGGTTACGACATCCCTCTACCGAGTTGTGGAATATTGTGTTGGGTCCTAGCCTTAGTATATCATTTGGGTGATTTACTAAGGACTCAATAAATCAACTAACTTGAATTCGTTTTCTCCCGTCTTGTAGATGTCAAAATATGACAATCATGGTCTTACCAAATTTCAAGGAAAAGGTATTCCTAATAAAATTAAAGCTGTTCCGCTATTCAAGTGAAGAATCAAAATGGATTAGGTTTATTCCACTTCCTCCTCCTCCTCCCATTGTTCTCCCTAAACCACAAGATCGAAGAATTGAAAGGTTCAATGTCACTAAAGCCCTATTAGAAATGAAACATGAAGATGGTAAGTCCGTGTGTGCCCACGTTCTAGGAATGAAATCACACATCGATAGGTTGATTATGTTGGGTGCGTCATTCCTTGATAAGTTGGCTGTAGACTGGGTTCTACAGTCACTCCCTGAATCATATAATGAGTTCAAAAGAAAGTATTATATGATGGATCATGACGCAAACCTCATTAACCTAACTTACATGCTTATTTCTGCTGAATCAGAAATGATTTGGCAAAGCAATGGAGCATATTTGTTGGGAGATTCAACCAACCATGCTTCCGAGGACGTTCTAGGAGAACCGACCTGTGTTTGCTACCAAGTGAAAGGGCGTTGGAAACAAGTCTGCCCTAAGAGCCTGAAGAGTCCAGAAGATGGGAGTATGGCTATGGTTCAGGTAAAATCCACTATCTAACTCCATTAAGTTCCTATTCATTGATTCTTAATACATAATGTGATAATATTACATTTGAATGTTTTGCAGAATCAGTGAAAAGAGAGGAAGCATGATGGAAGAGGAAGATGAGTCTGATCACGAAGAAATGGATCTCGATTGCATGGATTCGAAGATTTGATTTTGAGCTTAGAAAGTTATGATAGAGTTGTTAGGAATATTTGATTACATAGTTTTTCAGTTGATTTTGCATTGTAAGGACAAATTTTTTCTGCTGCTTATGAATAAAATAAATTTTGTTTGACGTATTTATTTATTTCTTTGCAATGAAATCATTATGAAAAATTGATGTTTGCATATTTCTACAACGAATGGATGTGATTCTTAATTATATTAATTGTGGAAATGTCAAGAATTTACCAAATAGGGAGAGTTTCTCATCATCCAAGTTTCAAGTGGACAGAAACTTGGAATCATGCAACAAGTATTGTATGATGAATGAAAAACTTTCACATTTGGGAAAATTAGACTAATTCATTGACAAAGTGTCAAGTGAAGGACTAGGAGATCGAGTACACAAAGTTGTGTGTTGATCAAGTCCACCACAAAAGTAACAAAGATATTCGTCATGATTTACTAAATGTTTGGTACATATGATTATAATTATAAGATTAAGTGTAATTCTGAATTAATTGAAAGAGTTTAAATCAATAGCAGAACGAATAAGAAGAATCAAGTAGGCAGAAAGATAAAAGTTTCTCTATTCTAAGAAGAAGGGAGAGTACCTTTTTTATGTTTTATGATATATCTTAATGATTCAGAACCATATCTCAATTGATCCTCTAAGTGAGTCTTTGTGCAATTGTATGTCTAAGAAAAGGAATCGAGAATCGAAGAAATGGTTAAATCAAGAAGTCAATAACACTTCATTCCAAAACAAGTCTTAGAGTTAAGATTGTGACATTGAGTGACAGGTATTAGGAAGGTTGATAACATTCATCAAATGTGGAAAGTTGTGATGTCTTGGATAAGACAAAGACCAACTAGGACCAATTTTGTGAAGTGTTTTGTCTTGATAAAAGCTACACTAACTCTTGAATATTTGTTTGTCAAGAAATGTTTATTGACAAGAGAATCTTATATGTCAAGGAGTCAGTGGGAGTCTTAATGGTCTTGAAAAGGTTCAAGAACTTACCAAGAATAAACCTTATCGATCATCACTAGTACATGACTTGAGGTTTACAACCTATCGTGTTGACACTATCTTGTTTCTATGCAATTCCAATTGAGTTAATTATGCATGTGAGTTCTATGAGTTCTCATTTGAATGCATAAAAGGCGAGGACCTTGATCAATGAAAAGTACATTGATAGGAAAGGGTGAGCTACTTAACTACTTGGAAGACATGGTGGGCAGCTGTGTTACCATAAGGCAAGAGATCAAGATTAAGAAAGTTCGGTCCATAAGAGTTTGGATTTGTCGCAAACTTTGGTTTTGACAATTCGCATGGATAGGAACACATACACCGTTAAAATCTAAGTGTCATAAGATTTCCTCCTTCATGAAGATGGATGTGAGGAAATGCTTTCACTAAGAGAGATTTAAGAAGATAGCGATTGTAAAATTGTATTCTCAAATTTGATTATGGTTACGGTATCCCGTTCCATAATTCGAATTGTGAGATTTGGCAATTAGTCTAAATTGTTTAAGACGCACATATGAGCTATCTAAGGCAAAGGTGTATAAGTTTAAGAAGCTTTGATTAGAAATATGAACTTCAAAAATTCAATAAGTATTATTTTCTGGAAGTTCCGTCGTTTTCTAAAACATGTCAAAGCTAGTGGGAGCATAAGTGTTATGCTTATATGATAATAATCATGATAGTGGGAGCATAAATGTTATGCTTGTATGATTATTAAGGCAAGTATTGCAAATTAGCAATATTAATTATAGAAAAACAATAGTTATACTTTGCAAAGTCGTAAGGGTTGAATTGTTGTTTTGCTATAATTAAGGGAGAAAATATTATGCTTCATTTCAAATCTAAAGGCTTAGGTTGTGGAATGTTAATAAATTTAGTCAAAGGATACATAGTGTGTTCTTAAATTTCGATTATGATTACGATATCCCTCCTCATAGTTCGGATTGTGAGAACGTATTGTGGCAAAAGATTCATAAAGTATTGTATCTTTTATTATCGTGTCCCATACGCTTCGGGTATAGGATCGATTGCAAATGCTATAATATTTGACCATTCTAAAATTTTCCAAATGTCTAGCGCATTTAGAGGGAAAAAGGACTAGAATCGGTTTTTGACTAAGATAATTAAACAACTATCAAAGGACGATCCAAAGCTTGCTAAGGATTGGTCGCTTGTGAGTAGTTGGAAGTATAGTATTGGATGAACCATATCAACATTATTATGAATAGATAAGATTCTATTAAGAATGAGTTGTCATATGGAAAATATGGAAATGGTTCCATATTAGGAGTTGGATATTGAGAATCTATGTCTAGATTAGAAACTGTTATGCAAAAGGATGTTCAAAGGAATGTACTTTGAGTGAGAGACATCGCATCTATGGAATTGTCTTGTAACAATTTCCGATAGAGAGTTTTGTAATTCATTGGCAATAGTCATTGTGACCTTAGTACAGTGACATTACAAAAGGATCATTGCATAAAATGTTAGAATCTAACATATTCTATAAGTGGCAAGAATTTGATATTCTTACACTTGTGATAAGGATTGGGAGTTGTGAAATGAGTATGATTGGAAATGTGTTCATTTGATCTATTTCACAAAGCAAGGACCGTAGGTAAACATTGTGTGCATGCTAAGAGCATGGGACGAGTATATGGTGATAAATAAAAGGTGTTTTATTTATACTCAAAGGATTGAAGCCATATGGGATTAGTATTATTCTTGTGTTTCACTTTGCATGTTTTGACTTCCTGAATAATTTAATTGGTTCAGAACAGTAAAATTATTCGAACGGACCACAGTCGTTCATATGTTGGAATTAGGTATGAATGAAGACTGTCGAGAATTGGTGTGTGGATTGTCTAAAGTGTATTAGACATAAGCAATTGTTTGTTGCAACGTTCATGAGTGCTTATGAATATGATTTGAGCATTGGATTAAACCCACGCTCACTTTGATCACTTCATGGATTTTATCACGAGTGATTGCTGACACGATAACATCTTATATTCTTGAAACCGAGATGTGTGAGTTGTATCTTGTGAGTCGGTTGCACATTGATAATATGTAAATGCACCAGTAACTTGGTGTTATAAAACATATTGTTGTGTGTAATTCGGTAAGTGAGTGCAAGCAAGCATTGATTCAAAGTTTATCCGTTCCTTTTATCCAAAGTACGATAAAAGCGATATCTTTGGGCCCCTCGATGATTTAGTGATGGCACCTAAGCGCTTGGCCAAGCCGGGACTAATTTGATGTGTTCAATTGTAGTCTGTTGTCAGTCATCATAAATCGGAAGTCGGGAAATAGTATAGAGAGAATGATTAAGTTCATGTCTCATATCTATACGATATCTAGAATGGAGGAATATATGATCCCTTATCTAAAGGACACGCGTATCTGATAAGATCAGAGTTGACAGCGGCTTTGGAAAGCTACGATTGCAGATCAGGATCTGAAGTCATACGCATAATAGTTATTAGACTTATCCAAGTGGGAGACTGTCGGATTAGTGTCTAAGTCCATAACTATTTTGGTATGTATTTGACCCGATGGTGCATGGTCCTTTTGGGTTGCCTTCATCAAAGCAACTTGATAGGATGAATTATGGAGAGAAAGGATTAATTATGATTTATTAATATATTATGAGAATAATATATTAAAGGAGAAATCATATTGTTTAATTAATATTAGTCAAGAATTAATAAGAATTAAGTTTATGGCTAAAAGATATTAATTAAACTTAAGGGACTAAAACTGTCAATTGTATTATAGTTGAATATTGGGCTAATGGACTCCATATTAGAGGAGTGGACGAATTCTATGGGGGAAACCCATTAGAAATCGTCCAAGGCCTTTAAGAAAGGAGTCCTTGGATTGCTTAGGGCCTAAGCATCCAAATTAGGGTTTCCTTGTTAGATAACCCTAATAGCCTCACTATTTAAAGGACCCTTAAGCCCCAAAAAAATGTAAAAGAACTTGTTCTCTAGGGTTTCCACATGTTTTGGGCAGCCTCCTCTCTCCTCATTCTTCATCCTCTTGCTCTTGGTGTTTGTGAGCCATAAGAGGAGTGACATTTGTGACTCTAAGCTTTCTAAAGTCATTACAAGGACGATTTGAGATTGTTATTGCTACATAACAATCAAGGTAAGATCTAAAAACCCATTCTTATGTTAATATGATTAATTGTATGCTAGAACTAAGGTTTAAAGTCTTGGATGAATAACATGTACAATAGAGAAACCTAGATCCAAGCATTAGGGTTGCATGAGCACATAGGATGTTCTTATGGCTAAAACCCATCAAACAGAAGGTATTCAATCTCTCACATTCAATTCGGATGATAATTTCTCGATCATCGGATGGATGCAATGGTGCGAACTTGGCATAAAAGCATATGTGAGGAGAAATTGGTAAGCTAAGTTGATCTGAAACGTTGGTTGGAAGCTCAAAACTCATGAAGGGCATAAAATTGAAGTCATGTACGATTCCTTCTTGGAAAATGGACATATGTCCAACATTGGATTGGCATTATACACTTAACTCTTGAATCTGAATGCTTTCTTCAAGAGCTTGTTGCATTTGTTCTTTACACCAGCCCTTAGACGTTTCCGACCACTTCACTAGGTTGTTTTCTTTTGTTTCAGTCTTTTTGGCTTTGTCTTTAATTGGATCTTCTTTAGTAGAGATGGAGGAGATAATTTGATGACCAAATTGACTGATGAGTAGCTCAGATGGAGGAGGAACCAAGGGCTCTTCAGAAACTTCATTAAGTTTCCTGATGGGTCAACCTTCATCAACGGGAACGATCCTCAGAGTAGGAATTGGAAGGGGAGTTGCCTAATTAGCTCGAAAGTCATCAATACTTAACTTGGTTTTCAACTTAGCCATATGTCCACTCCTTTTAAACATTTATGTTATAGTTGATGTCCAACTAATTGAGGACCATTTCTTCTTTTCTTCTTCACAGAGGACTTTCGTGATAGAAGGTTGTTCCTTAATGGATTGTAGTCCGATATTTTCATTTTGCATAAGATCATTTTCATCAAACTCAATTTCTTCTTCAAGATCTTCTACTTCAACTATCTCTTCATCAGCTGTTTCATCTCGGAGCTCAAATTCTGAGATAGGCTTCCATTAAACTATCTTATCCTGCCCTCTTGCATAGGAAGGCCCAACCTCCAATGCAAGCAGAGTATCTAATTTCAAACTAAGCTAAACATCATTAACCTAAGAAAACTGAATGTGTAGATGTGAATCCTTGCTCCAATCCCGTTATCCTTTGATATCTAGTCGAATTACGCCCTCCAAGGGCTCTTCGAAGGGTTTTTCTTAGTGAATAATCGCATCCCTAAGGCCTCCCCATCTTGAAATTAATTTAATGTTCGGAGATATATACTTCCTAAAATCTGACCACCACGACACGGTTCAAAGGCAACACGTCATGGTCTTCATGAATATCCCATATTCTCTAAGTTACCTCATTTGTTGAGAATCTTCCATTCACCACATCATGGTGGATGATTCCCACGTTGCGGTCTTCTGTCTTCAAGCCTTCTTTGTTTTCTTTTGCCTTAGCTCATATTTTCTTGCTTCCGGCTCCTTGTTTGCTTCCTTTTCTTCTCGATTATGTCTTTGCTACTAAAAAAAATTCAAACATAATAACTACCTTATGTCCCAAAATAAACATAATTTTAGTAAACCTATTAGAAATATGTACAAAATACATGAATAAATATGCATATATCACCGACCCGAAACAATTATTATTAATTATTTTATTTTTTATCGGATTCACTTAATTGCAGAACCACATTATTTCATGCTCTAGAATCGTCCACTATGTAGAATATTTTCTGGTTTTAACATAAAAAACATAAGACCAAAATGATCTTTATAAAGCTCTACGAATCCTAATGTATAACATTTTTAGAAAGCATTTTTAGATGCAAAACATTACGCCATGCACTAGGGTTGAAGTGTTAATGGTACAAGATCGGTGAAAAGCTTGTGTAGGGGTTGGTCTTATGCACTGTAGATGAGGACGAAAAGAAAATTTTGAGCAGTGTGGCTTACGAAGTAAATTAATTAAAAGAGCATATCCAATGGTTAACTCATTTTATAACTTAAAGTTATTGTCACCTCATTATTAATTAATTTTGACCTCTAAATAACTTACTTTTGCAATGGTTAACCTTATTTTAATAGTTTTTCTATAAATTTAACTATTTTACCCTCATCCATATAAAATGTTGTTTAGAACATCTAATTTAATTAATCATTTTTTAAACAAATCATTTCTTAATATGAATGTGACATCCCCAAATTCTCGGCCAAAAAAGATCAATTTGTTTATGCTTTATTTAAAAATCAGAGTATATTTTTAAAGAAATATATTGCGGAATTTGTTCCGAAAAATATGATAAAGAACTTATCAAAGCATTTTCGTATAAATATATTATATTAAAAACATTGGGATATCACTGTTAATACAGATCAAAAGCATAAAAATAAACAACATAGGCATTATATTATCTATTTATTCTAGTAGCCTATAATCCATTGATCTCTGTAACGCCTGTGTTTCCGGGCTTGCCATTTTTAGCAATGTAATAGTCTAGGTTAACCTTTGTAACCCGTTTTGAAATAATAAGAATGTATTATTTGAGTATTATGTGTTTTGTGCTTAATTGCTTAATTATGTGGTTTGATTAATTAAGAATAAAAATAAGCGCCAAAATTTAAGTTTAAAATAAACTTGTTATCTTTGAATAATGTTGTAGTAGTTGAAACGAGGTTTCCGAATATATATAGAACGCCCAAATCTGACTTCGTATGAGGAAGTTATGATTTATCGAAGTTTCGACTTAGCAGTATGCAGCCCGAAATACTCGATTTGAGATCGAGCGGTTTTTAGCCGAAGTAATCTAAAGGAGAATCGAAGATCTCGTTGTTGGTATCGAAGCGATAAAAAGTTAGGCGAGAACGGACGTCAAACGAAGAAGTTATGAATTTATAACGAAAGTTTCTGTCCCGGCCAATTAAAAATAAATAATAAAAATAAAGTCAAAATTAGTCGATGGAGTCTAAACGAAAGTCGTAGAGCGTAGTCTCACCTACGCGTGGATGTAAAGAACGTCGAAAACAGATTTCGTATGAAGAAGATATGAATTTCCGAAGTTTATTAAATATTTTGTATTTAAATTTAATTGGAAAATCCCGGTATTATCCGAAGGCAAGTCATCAGACTCATCCGAAGTACGCCCCGCATACTCCGAGGGATGTCGACACTCGCACTCGAGTTCTTCGGTGTGTAAGCAGTGACGTTTCGGACGCGTACGCCCCGCGTACGCCTGTACGCCCCGCGTACTCCGAGGCTCTAGCCTCCTATAAATAGGATGCGAGGGTTCCGGGTTCATTTGCTAATTTCCTCTCGTTTTTGTGTCGAAGCTCTGCGCGAAAAGCCCCGAAGCCATCGCGAAGCCCCGGTAATATTCCCGAGTCCCGAAGCAAGTCCCGAGATCCCGAAGATCCCGAGAAGTGCGATTCCCGAGCCGAAGCTCTGCCCGCGAGAAGTTCGATTTTTGTAGAGATCTTCCAGATCTGCTGAGGATTACTACTTCTGCAAGTCGTAGTGCTGTCCGATCATCTTCTGATCAAGTGAGTGTGTAGTTACTTTCTTCTAACGCATAATTTGTTGTTATGTGTATATTCACTCTTTTCTATCTCATAGATCTGATTTGTTTTCTATGAAATACGTGTTATGTGGGTGTGCCTCATCTATTATGTGGAATATATATATATATATATATATATATATATATATATATATATATATATATATATATATATATATATTGAATGAAAATGCTATACAGGTTTTAAACTATGCATGAAAATATATATTTTTATCTACTAATATGTTGGGTAGAACATGGGTAGATAGTTGGTGTGTAATAAACAGATGAGAGGCCTCGATGTTGTTGTTGTTGTTGATCTAGTTATTCAGCGGAGTATGGATAACGACCACAGACTCCTTCTAGACAGTCTTGTGGAACGCTAGCAGGTTCATAACCTGTAGGTGTTGTGAACGATGTGTTCACCGGTGTACTCTATCCCCCTCATGGTTGCCTTTAGGATATCTATTGTTGAGGAATCCCCTTAGCAGTGATGTCCGTCCCGATGAAAATCCTAGATTAGGTCCCTTGAGATAGATGTTGTTTTAGGGACGTAAAGTGAGGATAACGGGAACGGGTAATCGGGATAGTGTTGGTTGGTGAAATTAAATATAATTTATTTATTGTGGGTTGAAAACCCTATATGCTCACCAGGCTCCTAAGCCTGACCCACTCAGTTTTATTTTGTATTACAGGAAGTGGCGCAAGGGCGTAAGATGGATGAATCATCTTGTTGTTTTGTTTACAAGTCTGCATTTGTATATATTTGTCAAATGACTTGTAATGTTTATCGTTTATGCTTTATGGTCTGTATCGGAACATGACATCCGGAGTTTTGATTATATAATGAAAATGCATCTCTTGATGAAATGCTTTGATAAATATTATTTTATCATGTTTTGTTTTGGGAACAAATTCCGCAACTCTTTCAAATCAAAACGGATTTACTCTGAAAATATTATAAAAGCATAAATGAAAATCGGTCTTTTCTGGCTGTGATTTTGGGGATGTCACAATCTCTCATCAGATCATCACTCTTGTGCCCTCTTTCCGCTAGCTGTATACAAGAAAACTGAGTGGTTCAGGCTTGGGAGCCTGGTGAGCAAATAGGATTTTCAACCCACAATAAATAAATTTATTAATTTCATCAACCAAAAATAACCCAATTACCTATTCTTGTTATCCTCAATTTACGTCCCTAAAACACCTATCATAACGGACCTAGCCTAAGGATTATCATCGGGATGGACACCACTGCTAAGGGGGTTCCTCAACAATAAATGTCTGCAAGCCAACCATGAAGGGGATAGAGTACTCCAGTGAACACATCGTTCGCAAACGCCTACAGTTTTCGGGTCTGCTAGCGTTCCACTAGACTGTCTAGAAAAGTCTGTGGTCGTCATCTATACTCTGCTAGATGACTGGATCAACAACAACAATATCGATGTCTCTCATCAATTTATTTCATCTACCCATGTTTTACCCCCAGCATATTTGTAGATATAAAATACATATATACAGTTTAAATCATTCAAAAAATAGTGTTCATCTAACATAGATAACAAGTGTACAGATAATATGCACACATAGCATGAAATTTATATAAAATACTTCATATCTATGTGTAAGATGAAAGTAACTATGCACTCACCTTAATAGCATGATTTGATAAAATCTAAATAAAAACGGTCGGCGGTTCGTGATCATCGGGCTCGGGATGCGGAATGAATTCAGAAAATGAGAGAGAGGTAGGAATATTTAGGTGTGAGATTGGTTGAGGTCGAACCTACTATTTATAGCAAGTTTTTGGACACTCACGTCGTGAGTTTATAAAACTCACGTCGTGAGCCAAGCCTGCTCACCACGTAGTCTTGCCATTTGCATCCCTAGCTTCAGAAGGTGGCCATATGACTCCTCACATCATGAGATATCATTGCTCACGTCGTGATCTTAGAACTTATCCCTTCATAGCCTCGTCACGCACCTTCTAGGTCCGAAACGTGGCAATTTGACTCTTCACGTCGTGAGATATCATTGCTCACGTCGTGAGCTTAGAACTTACCATTCGTAGCCTCATCATGCACCTTATAGGTCCGAAATGTGCCAATTTGACTCCTCACATAGTGAAAAAAGAGGCTCAAGTCGTGAGTCCAGTCAGATTAGGGTTTCGGACACGTGTCATGCTCTCGGACAGCTTCATCTTCGGAAGGTCATATTTTTTTGCATATGAACTCCTTTTTTGACGTTGTTTATATCCACGCGTAGGTGGAGATGTACTCTACAATTTTCATTTGGACCCCTAAGTCTAAAAAGTATTTTTATCATAAACTCACTTTTTACGATTCCCGGTATCGTGTCGGTTTTGTCGCGAAACTTCGACAGGTCATAACTTCTTCGTTATAACTCGGATTTTGGCGTTCTTTATATCTCTGGAATCCTTGTCCCGACCACTACAACTTTCTTCATAGATATTGGACTTATCTATTATTTTATTTTTGATGATTATTTTTATTCTTAACTTATTATATCTTATAAATAGGTATAATGTACATAAAATCACATAATATTCAAATAATTCCTATTTACTACTTCAAAGTAGGTTATAATTGTTGACCCCAACTATTACACAGTTATACAAATTGTTAGCCTAAAAACACGGGCGTTACAATTCTCTCCTCCTTAGGATGATTTTGTCCTAGAATCGTGCACCAGCAAACATATGTGGGTAGCGACTCATCATGTAACTCTCTGTTTCCCATGGGAGGTTTGCCCTATTCATATGTTTCCAGCGGACAACCACTAAGTTGACCATCTTGTGTCGCAACTTCTTAGTCTTACGATCAACAATCGCCTTAGGCTCTTCGATTAGCCTCTTAGTTTCATCCATCCTTAACTCTGACATTGGAATTATACCGGGAACTTCTCCCGTAAACTTCCTCAAGTAACACACATGGAAAGTGTTATGAATGCTATCTAGTTCTTCTGACATCTCTAGCTTGTAAGCTTGGTTCCCAATCCTATGAAGAACTTTGAATGGTCTAATAAACCTTGGACTTAACTTTCCTCTCTTTTCAAATCGTATAAGTCCCTTCCATGGTGAGATATTAAGCAAAACCGAGTCTCCAACTTCAAATGTCATCGGTCATCTCTTCTTGTCAGCATAACTCGTTTAACGATCCTATGTTGCTAACATCCTTTCTATAATCATATTTAACTTTTTGGCTGTCTGATGGACTATCTCGGGGCCCATAAACTGCTTTTCTCCAGCTTCAAGCCAGCAAGACGGCGTACGACACTTATGTCCATACAACGCATCATAACGTGCCACCTTCATGCTCGAATGATAACTGTTGTTGTAGGAAAACTCTACCAGAGGTAAGTGCTCATCCCAATTATCTTGGAATTCTAGGGTAGATGCTATTAGCATATCTTCCAGTGTTTGAATCATTCTTTCGCTCTGACCATCAGTCTGCGGATGGTAGGTTGTACTTAAACGTATCTTCGTACCCATTTCTTCCTGTAGACTTCTCCAGAACCTTGACATGAAACGACTATCATGATCTGATATAATCATTATTGGTACACCGTGAAGTCTTACCACTTCCTTCACGTAAGCATTTTCAAGCTTATCCATAGACCATTTCTCACTAGCTGCTATGAAGTGTGCACTCTTAGTGAAACGATCCACCACTACCCAAATCATGTCGTGACCATTCTTCGTTCTAGGAAGTTTAGTTACAAAATCCATGGATATGTCTTCCCATTTACCCAAGGGTATAGGTAAAGGTTCTAAACTCTCATAAGGTTTTTGATGTTGTGTTCTAACTCTTGCACAAGTTAAACACTCGGCCACATACTTTGCAACATCGATCTTCATCGTCGGCCGCTAGTACTATGGTTTCAGATCTCTATACATTTTAGTGCTACCTGGATGAATCAAGTACATGGTTTTGTGAGCTTCTTCCATCAGAAGATCCCTTATTCCTCCCATCTTAGGTACCCAAATTCTATCTTGGAATACCTTCAATCCTTGTTTATTTGTACCGAATACCAACATTTTGCCTAAACGTTCTTCCTTTCGGTCATTTTCCTCCAATGCTTCTTCCTGAGCTTTCTAGATACTTTCCACAATCATCAAGACAAATTCAATTCTTAATGCTCTTTGCCTTTTTCTTTCAAAGTTTACTTTTCGAATTAGAGCATTAGCTACAACATTTGCTTTACCAGGGTGGTAAAGTATCTCACAGTCAAAATCTTTGAGTAAATCTAGCCAACTTTGTTGTCTCGTGTTCAATTCCTTCTGAATAAAGAGATACTGATGACTCTTATGATTAGTGAAAAGTTTTCACTTCATGCCACAGAGGTAATGCCTCCATATCTTTAGGGCGAAAACTATCACTGCCAACTACAGATCATGAGTGGGGTAGTTCTTTTCGTGCTCCTTTAATTGTCGAGATGCATATGCTATCACATTTTCTCTTTAAGTTAGAACACATCCTAACCCGACTCCCGACGTATCGCTATATACTACGAAGTCTTCAACTCCATCGGGTAGAAAAAGAATCGGTGCTTCGCATAACTTCTTCTTTAGCTTCTCGAATTCTTCTTCGTGCTTCTCACTCCAAGTATAAGTTGCTCCTTTGTGGGTCAAAGCTGTCAAAGGAGTAGCTATTGAAGAAAAGCCTTGGATAAACCTTCGATAATATCCAGCTAATCCCAGAAAGCTTCAAATCTCCGTAGGACTTTTTGTTCGGTCACACTTCATTACAGCTTCTATCTTTGCTGAGCCAACCATTATTCCCTCTTGGTTAACTTAGCATACAAATTCTCCTTCTTCAGAACTTCTAATACTTCTCGCACGTGCTTGTGATGCTCCTGCTGACTCTTTGAGTATATTAGAATGTCATCTTTGAACATTATTACAGATTTATCGAGGAATGGTTTACAAACCCTATTCATCAAATCCATAAACGCTACTGGAGCATTGGTCAGTCCAAATGACATAACCAAGAACTCGTAGTGTCCATATCTTGTTCTGAATGCATTCTTCCCAATATCCTGCTCTTTCACCTTCAGCTGATGATATCCTGACCTAAGATTGATCTTTGAGAAATATTTTGAACCTTGCAACTGATCACATAGGTCATCAATCCTTAGCAATGCATACTTGTTATTCATCATTGCCTTGTTCAGCTCTCGGTAGTCTATACACATCCTCATGCTTCCATCCTTCTTCTTTAAGAATAGCACCAGAGCTCCCCAGGGTGATAAACTTGGTCTAATAAAAACTTTGTCCAATAACTCTTGAAGTTGCATCATAAGCTCCTTCATATTCGTCGGTGCTAATCGGTATGGTGCTTTTGCTATTGGTGTTGATCCTGGTGACAAGTCTATTCGAAACTCCACTTGTCTATCAGGGGGCAATCTAGGAAGATCTTCAGGAAAGACTTCCGGATAGTCACACACCACGGGTATACTTTGTATCTCCTTCTTCTCCTTCTTAGTATCAATCACTAATGCCAAGTATGATGTGCATCCTTTGGATAAACATTTTCTAGCTTTCATCAGGGAAATGATTCCATAATTTACTTTTTATTTGTCCCCGTACACCATAAATGACTCTCTTCTAGATGGGTTTACTCTTACCATCTTCTTCTTGCATAGTATCTCAGCATCGTACGTACTAAGCCAATCCATTCCTAGCACGATGTCGAAACCATTCAACTCAATGGGCAATAATTCCTCATGGAATTTAATCCCGTTCAAGTCGATGACAATGTTTTTAATGCAATTACTAAGAGGTATGAACTTGCCACTAGAAAATTCTACAAATAATATATTGGCAGGCAATTCATTTACTAGAAAGGTACCTAAAGCGACATTTGCTTCATCTCTTGCTGCTTCCAGTGTCATCCGGAAAGCTCTGGCTTTCGGTTTCGGAGGAACATTGGGCCTTGCTACCTCCTTCTTCTTCGGGCAGTCCTTCAAGATGTGCCCTTCTTCATTACACCCATAACATACTTTTTTGTCAAGGGTGCATTCATTGGCATAGTGCCCTGGCTTTCCACACTTAAAACAAGTGACTCCTCCATCACATCTCCTTAAGTACTTCTTCTTGCACTTATCACACCATTTCACTTCACCTCCTCTTACTCCAAACTTCTTCGAATCAGACTTCAAAGATTTGCTTTTCTTGTTGGACCCTAAAGATCCATTGAAACTCCTTTATCACCAACTTCAACCTTGACGGCGACTCTTCCCTTGATCATCTCCTAAACAGACTTAGCAACCCATATAGTTGCCTCCAAAGTAGGTTCCTGACGTACCGCCATAATGTACTCCCATGGAAGTCCCTTTGCGTACTTGTCGACTTTTGTCAACTCATCTGAGACAATGCTCAAAACAAAATCCATTTTGTCTGTGAAAGCATTGGTGTATTCATCAATGGACATGTTGTCCTTCTTCAACATCAGGAATTGTTTCTCCAGCTATAGCAGATTTTGTGCCGAGCAGAACTTGTGTTTAAAGTATACTAAGAACTCTGCCCATGTCAGTTGTAGTGGCTCATTGGGGCTTATGGTCTTCCCCAAAGTGTTCCATCAACGAACAACTCCACCTCTAAATTGACGTACTGCAAATGTGGTTTGTAGCTTGCCTTTGCAACCATATGTCATGAAGGCTATTTCCATCTCTGATATCCAATCCATTACTCAGAGGGGATCCTCCGTTCCAGTGAAAATTGATGGTTTACAAGTCATAAAGTCTTTGTACTTACATCTGTTTCTCTCGGCTCCATCCTCTTGGTTATTCCTCCTAACCACAGGCAGTTCAGCTTGACTAATAGTTCTACTGTAATTTCCTTCTTCTGACTGTTCGACGATCAGCTCAGGTTGCACAATGGGCACAGTAGGTTCATCCCTATTTTTGTGCAACATCTACCTCATCTCTTCCCTCTGTTCAGCCATCATAGCCCGAATCATGGCTTGTACTCCAGCCATTGTGATTGGCTCAGGTGCAGCTGCTACTATAGGCACTTGCTCAATTAGTTGGGGTTGAGGCTGCTGATTCTCATTTGCATTGGCATTTCCTACTCCACTTCGGGTTCTTGCCATGACGGTCTATACACCATATCAGACGTTCAGTGTGTAGTTATTGGATTAGTGTCTAAGCCCATAACTATTTTTGGTATGTACTTGACCCGATGGTGCATGGTCCTTTTGGGTTGCCTTCACCAAAGCAACTTGATAGGATGAATTATGGAGAGAAAGGATTAATTATGATTTATTAATATATTATGAGAATAATATATTAAAGGAGAAATCATATTGTTTAATTAATATTAGTCAAGAATTAATAAGAATTAAGTTTGTGGCTAAAAGACATTAATTAAACTTAAGGGACTAAAACTGTCAATTGTATGATAGTTGAATATTGGGCTAATGGACTCCATATTAGAGGGGTGGACGAAATCTATGAGGAAACCCATTAGAAATCATCCAAGGCCTCTAAGGAGGGAGTCCATGGGTTTCTTAGGGCCTAAGCATCCAAATTAGGGTTTCCTTGTTAGATAACCCTAATAGCCTCGCTATTTAAAGGACCCTTGAGACTCAAAAACGTAAAAGAACTTGTTCTCTAGGGTTTCCACACGTTTTGGGCAGCCTCCGCTCTCCTTATTCTTCATCCACTTGCTCTTGGTGTTTGTGAACCATTAGAGGAGTGACATTTGTGACTCTAAGCTTTCTAAAGTCATTACAAGGATGATTTGTGATTGTTATTGCTACATAACAATCAAGGTAAGATCTAAAAACCCTTTCACATGTTAATATGATTAATTGTATGCTAGATCTAGGGTTTAAAGTCTTGGATGAATTACATGTACAATACAGAAACCTAGATCCAAGCATTAGGGTTTGCATGAGCACATAGGATGTTCTTTTGGCTAAAAACCCATCAGTAGTGACGAGAATTAAGATAGTAAAACTTTATCTATGATAGACGTATTAAATCCTCCTCATTACTCTGAAACGTTACATGCCAGTTCTAAAATCGTAATTGAACATTTAGAATCATAAACACATAAGGTTTCTAGATCTTGTCACACCCCCAAACCGGAACAACGGAAACGTTCGGGGGTGGATGACGTCATATGTAGTATCATAAAAATTGCATCATAGTAATCATAGTAAACACAACCATTACATTTAATACATTTATGAAAAGGTATTTACATCTGTTTGATTCTTGTTTTTATACATCAAAAGTATAATCAAACGAAAAAGACGTGACTCTATACGCTCCGCCTTCTCAAAACTCCAAGAGGTACCTGTTTACTGATTTTTTGAAAATACAAGCAGTTTTGAAAAAGTATTAACACAAAGCTGGTGAGTTCAGAAGCGATGTTTTTGTAACAAAAACTTGTTAATGAATTCGTAAAATGTATGTACGTTTCCCAAAAAAATCGAATATTTTCTAACACATATGCTCGTTACTATATTATGTTTTGAAAACCCTGGTTACCACCAGTATGTATAGTAAGTTCTTGTTTGAAAACCCTGGCTACCTCCAGTATGTATAGTACGTTCTGTTTGAAAACCCTGGCTACCACCAGTATGTATAGTGCGTTCTGTTTGAAAACCCTGGCTACCACCAGTATGTATAGTACGTTCTGTTCGAAAACCCTGGCTACCACCAGTATGTATAGTACGTTTTGTTTCAAAACCTGGCTACCACCAGTATGTATAGTAGTTTTATTATTTATAATAAAACCGTGTATTGTATCACTGGAATCCTCCAGTGTAATGTATGGTAGTTCTATTAATTAAAATAAAACTAATGAAGAATTAAAATCCCGTAAACAAAGGTTAGATTATACTATTGTGAGTTCGTATAACCATGCTTTATATAACTAGTGACCTCGTTTCTTCAGGCGTGGTACGATATGATATTTGTCACCCCAGGCATGCTTGCTTAACTGTTGCTAGCAGTTCAGGTGTGGGATTGTCAATCCCGAATAGATCTATTCACAAATCTCATGCTCTCCCTCCAGGAGACTCTTGCTATACTAAGTGTCGAGGATTTTACCAGTACCGAGAAGGGTACAATTGAAGAGATGTCTCACAATCCTGTATGAACTAGTTTACGTGTAGTTCTATATCGTTTTCTCGTAGTTGAAACCATTGTATACTTAATAGAGGATTAATAATTATACTTAAATAATTATTTAGTGTTATACTCTTGTCATCTGAATGTAGTAAAGTAAATCATAAACTAAAATTGTCATAGTTTATATGTTTGTTATGTATGTAATATGGATTAGTAAAAACTATATGATAAACTCCCCAAACTATACCTATTATAGTTGCCTGAAATGTATTGTACTTGGTTTATGTATTGTTCTGAAAACCATGCAATTATGTTTTCTAGCTGAAAGTGTCCCTCATGCTCCGCATAATACAAAATGGATTAAAATGTATGTATAATTTGTAGAAATCATTGGACTGAATCAATTGCATAAGTTTTAAACTTGTTAAAATTCTTTTTGTTTTAGTTCAACAAAATCATTTGTGTTTGGCTTGTATTCCCCTTGAAAACGTTAAAAATCATAAAAGCGTAGGGTATGAACTCATTGTTAGTTGTGTGCAAGCGTCAAATCAACGAACTGGAAACGATGACCCTCGATTTGTTGTACGTGGCACTTAACGAAATCCTAATAACAATTAAATACATATATGTATCTAAATTTGCAATTTCCTTAGATAAAGTGTTAGAAAAACACTTGCTTTTGGTTAAGGAATGTTACCGGGACATAATTGAATCGAGGAAAGTGGGTTTTGAATCTAATGCACCACTTTGGAAGTGTTTACAGCCGTGAAAAGGGGTTTACTGCCATGAAGGGAGTTTACGGTCGTGAACTGTTTACGGCCGTGAACTGCCTCTCGAAGGGTGTACGGCCTTTGAAGGTGTACTACAGTGAACTGGTTTACGGTCAATGAAGATTTGTAGACTTGAAGAGTGTACGACCGTACACTCAGAAAAAGGATGTTGGATTTGATGAAAACATGTTTTATATGCTCCTAAACAACCTCCAGAAGTGTTTCCTGATGATTTTTCGGGACTCATATTTATAGGGGATTTTCATGGTCGGTGGTGGGGTCCACTTGGCATCAACCATAAATGAGTGTACGAACTCACTTAGGCCAAAAACTTTTTAGTTTTTCAAGGACCTTCAGGGTTTTTCGTGCGATTTTGGTTCTAACTCGTATAAAAAATTTAATTATATAAAAGTAGTTGATTTTCTAATCAAGAAGTTTGACGGAAACTTAATAAAAATTCAAATTTTATTAACAGAAATCGGTTAATGGAAACGGAAAAAGGTTCGGGTTGTCACATCATCCCCCCGTTAGAGGGAATTTCGTCCTAAAATTCAAATATAGAATATAAATCATGGACTTTGAAAAAGATGAGGGTATTTCTGTTTCATGAAATCTTCTCGCTCCCAAGTGAATTCAGGTCCCCGCTTAGCATTCAAGCGGACCTTCACTGTCGGTATGCGACTTTGTTTTGTTCGTTTGATTTCCCGATCCATGATTTCGACTGGTTCTTCCACAAAGTTAAGTTTCTCGTTGATTTCGATTTCATCAAGAGGAATCACAAGGGTTTTGTCGGATAGACACTTCTTAAGGTTCGAGACATGAAAGACAGGATGAATCTTGTTAAGCTCTTGTGGTAAAGGAAGTTTGTAATCTACGGGAGCGATCCTAGCAAGGATCTCGAATGGTCCTATGTATCTCAGATATAGCTTTCCATGCTTTCCAAAGAGTATCATGCCTTTCCAGGGTGAGACCATCAATAGAACATGGTCACTAATCTGGAACTCCAAGGGTTTTCGTCTCTTATCGGCGTAGATCTTTTGCCTATCTCTTGAAGCTTTTATTCGTTCTCAGATTTGAATGATCTTTTATGTAGTTTCTCGGATGATTTATGGGCCTGTGAGAGTGCTGTCGGGGACTTGCCCTTTGGCTAGCTGCATGTCGCCCACCTCATCCCAGCACAGAGGGGATCTGCACTTACGACCATAAAGGGCTTCAAATGGCGCAGCCTTGATACTGGTATGATAGTTGTTGTTGTAAGAGAATTCGACCAAGGGAAAATGGGTGTCCCACGACTTACCAAAGTCTATGACACATTCTCTCAAAATGTCTTCCAGTGTCTGAATTATTCTCTCACTCTGCCCGTTTGTTTGTGGATGATTAGTTGTGCTCATATTCGGCTTAGTTCCAAGAGCTTTCTGTAGTGACTGCCAAAATCTCGAGGTGAATCTGCTATCCCGATCGGAGATAATGGACACATGCACACCATGCAGACGAACTATCTCTTGGATGTAGATTCGTGTAAGTCTTTCTATCTTGAATGTTTCTTTTATTAGCAGGAAGTGGGCGGATTTAGTCAGCCGATCCAGAATTACCCAAATGGTATCGTACCCACTCTGAGACTTGGGCAACTTAGTGATGAAATCCATTGCGATCCTTTCGCACTTCCACTCAGGTATTTCTGGTTGCTAAAGTAGTCCGGAGATATTTTGTTATTCACCTTCACTTTGGCGCAAGTCAAGCACTTACCCACGAAGGTATCGACCTCTACTTTCATCTTTGGCCACCAATAAAGCTTTTTGAGATCCAGGTACATCTTATCTTAACATGGGTGAACGGAGTATCTGGTCTTGTGAGCTTTGTTCATGACGACCTCCCTGTAACCACCGAACTTTGGGGTCCAGTTCCGGTCCATGAAATAGTAAACTCCGTCTCCTCTGATCTCTAAGTTCTTTTCCATCCCCCTCAATGCTTCATCCGACATGTTTTCTGGTTTTAAGGCTTCCAGATGAGCCTCTCTGATTTGAACGGACAAATGGGAATGAATGGTCTTTGTCAGTGCCTTCACTCTACGACCTGAATACTTTTTCCGATTGAGGGCATCCTCTACCACATTGGCCTTGATGAGATGGTAGCGTATCTCGCACTAGTAATCACTGAGTAGCTCTACCCATCGTCGCTGTCTCATGTTCAACTGTTTCTGATCGAATATATGTTGTAGGCTCTTATGGTCGGTGAAGACAGTGCACTTGGTTCTATAGAGATAATGTCACCAAATCTTTAACGCAAAGACCACTGCTCCCAACTCCAAACCGTGAGTTGTATAGTTGACCTCGTGTGCCTTTAGCTTCCTCGAGGCATAGGAAATAACCTTTCCTCGCTACATGAGCACACAGGCTAGGCCCTGATTGGATGCATCGCAGTAGAAAACGAAGTCCTCCGTCCCTTCCATTTATTATTTGTTATCCTTCTTGATCTAGTATCACCCTTTGATTTGATCCATGAAATTTGTCTTTTGGGGTAGATCTTCCAGTATTCAACACTTTCACCAAGAACACCTACTTGTTCTTGGGCCGTGAACTCCTTAGGAACCTTCAAAAGGGTGAGTTTCTCTTCTATCTTCTAGTTAGGCTTGAGAAACACTTTATTCCTAATCTTGAATCATCATCTAATGCAAGAGCTTCAAGGGTGTACAATCGTACACACCTCATATGGCCGTAAACCATTGTTTAGTGCATGATTTGGCCTCAAACTCACCTCATGTCCCAACATAATATCATGAACACTTAATGGATGTTAGATAGGACCATAAACACCCTTTTTGCATACTTCTTCCATGAGTGTGTGGTCGTACACTCCATGATCGTACATCCTTGTGGCCGTACACACACTTGTGTGGCCGTAAACCGCTTTGATGCAATCATATGTGATTGTAACACTTCACTATAAGTGTTTCCTAGTCCATAAGGTGGTTTCCTAGCATGATAGGTTGTATATACACTAATTATATACATATATATATGTCATTATATGCTTAATAGAATCCATTTGTGCTCGAGGCTTCACTTGACACTTAGCATCGTATATTGAACTTACATTCGTATCCTTCACTACAGGTGAGATCATACCCATTAACATATCTTTTAATTGATTTTGAATGCTTTTATGGGGAGGGGGGCAATACCAATAGAAACATTATAGTTATTACATCAATCACATGTGATTAATAACTATC
This sequence comes from Lactuca sativa, assembly GCF_002870075.4. Taxonomy (NCBI): domain Eukaryota; kingdom Viridiplantae; phylum Streptophyta; class Magnoliopsida; order Asterales; family Asteraceae; genus Lactuca; species Lactuca sativa. The sequence goes on along the minus strand of NC_056624.2, from coordinate 74,856,221 downwards.
AACAAGTGGATTTCTTATAGTACAAAACTGTGTTATCAATGAAATGATTTCAAAACCTTTTTATAAATTGACATCAAGTCGTCTGTAAACATTCAAATGGTTAAAAATTACTTTTATGTTTAAAACTCTTTTACATGCTAAACTCTAATGCACCACTTAGGAAGTGCTTACAACTGTGAAAAGGGGTTTACGGCTGTGAACTGGGGTTTATAGCTGTGAAGGGAATTTACGGTCGTGAACTATTTACGGCCGTGAACTGCCACTCGAAGGGTGTACGACCTTTGAAGGTGTACGGTCGTGAACTGGTTTACGGTCAATGAAGATTTGTAGACTTGAAGGGTGTACGGCCGTACACTCAAAAAAAAGGACGCTAGATTTGATGAAAACGTGTTTTATATGCTCCTAAACAACCTCCATAAGTGTTTCCTGATGATTTTTCGGGAGAAATGAGGTGTTTTTGGTGTTTACGGTCATGAGTTTTAGAGAGAGGAGGAGAGAGTTTACGGCCAAAAAAATCTAAATGAAGGGTAGGGACTCGTATTTATAAGGGATTTTCATGGTCGGTGGTGGGGTCCACCTGGCACCAACCGTAAACGAGTGTACGGCCGTACACGATTTTACGTCCATAAACTCACTTTGGCCGAAAACTTTTTAGTTTTTCAAGGAACTTCGGGGTTTTTCGCACGATTTTGGTTCCAACTCGTATACAAATTTAATTATATAAAACTAGTTTATTTTCTAATCAAGAAGTTTGACAGAAACTTAATAAAAATTCAAATTTTATTAACGGAAATCGGTTAATGGAAACGGAAAAAGGTTCGAGTTGTCACAAAATTCATAGTTCGCTTAAACTAATGCTCTGATACCAACTATGACATCCCCAAATTCTCGGCCAGAAAAAAACGATTTGTTTATGCTTTATTTGAAAATCAGAGTATATTTTTAAAGAAATATATTGCGGAATTTTTTCCAAAAAATATGATAAAGAATTTATCAAAGTATTTCCGTATAAATCTATTATATTAAAAACATTGGGATATCATTGTTAATACATATCAAAAGCATAAACATAAACAACATAGGCATTATATTATCTATTTATTCTAGTGGCCTATAATACATTGATCTCTCATCAGATCATCACTCTTGTGCCCTCTTTCCACTAGTTGTATACGAGAAAACTGAGTGGGTCAGGCTTGGGAGTCTAGTGAGAAAATATGATTTTCAACCCACAATAAACAAATTTATTAATTTCATCAACCAACAATAACCCAATTACCTATTCCCATTATCCTCACTTTATGTCCCTAAAACACCTATCATAAGGGACCTAGCCTAAGGATTATCATCGGAGTGGACACCACTGCTATGGGGGTTCCTCAACAATAAATTTCCGCAAGGAAACCATGAGGGGGATAAAGTACACCAATGAACACATCGTTCACAAACACCTACAGGTTCCGGGCATGCTAACATTCCACTAGACTGTAGAAAATTTCGTGGTCGTCATCTATACTCTTTTAGATGACTAGATCAACAACAACAATATCGATGTCTCTCATCAATTTATTTCATCACACACCAACTATTTCATCTACCCATGTTTTACCCCCAACATATTTGTAGATATAAAATACATATACAGTTTAAAACATTCAAAATATGCATAATAGTGTTCATCTAACATAGATAACAAGCATACAGATAATATGCACACATAGCATGTAATTTATATAAAATACTTCATATCTATGTGTAAGATGAAAGTAACTATGCACTCACCTTAATAGTGTGAGTTGATAGAATCTAGCTAAAAACGGTCAGCGGTTGGTGATCGTCAGGCTCAGGACGCGAAACGACTTTAGAAAATGAGAGAGACGTAAGAAGATTTAGGTGTGAGATTGGCTAAGGTCGAACCTGCTATTCATAACAAGTTTTTGGACTCTCACGTCGTGAGTTTATAGAACTCACGTCGTGAGCCAAGTCTGCTCACCTCGTAGACTTGCCATTTGCGTCCCTAGCTTCGGAAGGTGGCCATATGACTCCTCACATCGTGAGATATCATTGATCACGTCGTGAGCTTAGAACTTATCCCTTCGTAGCCTCGTCACGCACCTTCTAGGTCTGAAATGTGGAAATTTGACTCCTCACGCCGTGAGATATCATTGTTCACGTCGTGAGCTTAGAACTTATCCCTTCGTAGCCTCGTCACGCACCTTCTAGGTCTGACATGTGGCAATTTGACTCTTCACGCCGTGAGATATCATTGTTCACGTCGTGAGCTTAGAACTTATCCCTTCGTAGCCTCGTCACACACCTTCTAGGTCTGAAATGTGGCAATTTGACTCCTCACATCGTGAGAAAACAGGCTCACGTCGTGAGTCCAGTTAGATTAGGGTTTCGGACACGTGTCATGCTCTCGGACAGCTTCATCTGTGGAAGGTCGTATTTTTTGCATACGAACTCCATTTTTGATGTTGTTTATATCCACGCATAGGTTGAGATGTACTCTACATCTTTCATTTGGAACCCTAAGTCTAAAAAGTATTTTTATCATAAACTCACTTTTTACTATTCCCGGTATCGTGTCGGTTTTGTAGCGAAACTTCGACAGGTCATAACTTCTTCGTTATAACTTGGATTTCGGCGTTCTTTATATCTCTGAAATCCTTGTCCCGGCCACTAACACTTTCTTCATTGATATTGGACTTATCTATTATTTTATTTTTGACGCTTATTTTTATTCTTAACTTATTATATCTTATAAATAGGTATAATGTACATAAAATCACATAATATTGAAATAATTCCTATTTACTAGTTCAAAGTAGGTTATAACTGTTGACCCCAACTATTACACCATTATACTAATGGTTAGCCTAGAAACAAGGGCATTACATCTTTCGAATTGTAAAATGTTGTGTTATGTCCTAGCCTTAATATTTGATTTGGGTGTTATATTAAGGACTTAAATCAACTTAACTTGAATTTCTCCCTGGTAGATGTCTAGTTCTAACAACTATGTCTTCCCAAATCTTTTGGAAAAAGTTTTCCTCATGAAGATGATGTTCCCAGAAATCATACTTCATTTCCTCCACCTCCTCCAATAATTCTCCATGACCCACATGTTCGACAACTTGAAACGTTCAAGGTCACTCAAACCCTATTGGCTAGCAAACACAAAGATGGAAAGTCTGTGTGCTCACGTCTTGGAGATGAAGTCACACATTGACAAGTTGGGAATGTTAGGCGTCGTTGTCTCAAGGAAGTTGGTTGTTTACTTGGTTCTTAAATCACCTCCTAAGTCATATAGTGAGTTCATTGCAGATTACTATATCACAGACCGCGACGTGACCCTTATCGATCTTACCTATTTGCTAATTGGTGCTGAATCAGAAATGATTTGGTGCACTCGTAATACAAATTTGATTGGAATATCTATTTCCTAAACTTCCATGGACATTGACAATGGAAACATTGGAAGTCCAGAAAAGTATTCTCTTCCCAATGGAAAGGGATCGGCCATGGTCAAACCATTTGACCAAATGGTAAAGAGAAAGGCTAAGTTTGTGATTGTCCAGTGTACCATTCTGAGAGAGTCAGTTTGTTTCTATTACCAAGCGAATGGGCATTACTCGCGAAGTTGCCTTGACTACTTGAGAGATCTAAGAGATGGTAAAATCAAATTATATGGTTCTACTTCAGGTAAGTCCAGTATCTAACTCTATTAAGTTCCTATTTGAAGATTCTTAATACATGATGTGACGAGATCACATTTTGATGTTTTGTCGGATAAAAGAAGAGACAGGAAGCTTAATGGAAGAGTAAGTCGAGTCTGGTCGCGAAGAGATGGATTTCGATCGCATGGTTTGATGATTGGATTTTTTTGAGCTTCTACTTAAGAGTTATGATAGATTGCTTAGAAATATGTAGTAACATAATTTTCATTTGTAATTGCATTGTAAGGACAGGTTTTTCCGAAATTTTATAAATAAAGAAATTTTGATTTTATCTTATCTTACATTTCCTTACAATGGCATTTGTGAAAATTGATGTTTTTATGTATCTATTTTTAGCAATATGGATTTGATTCTTTCGTTTGTGGTAGTGTCTAAATTTACCAAATAAGGAAAGATTATCATCACCGAGTTTCAATTGGACAGAAACTTGGAATCATTCAACATGTATTGTATGATGAATGAGAACCTTCTTCTTTGGGAAATTAAGAATAATTCCTTTTTCACATGTATATGTGAGTCAAGTGAAGGACTAGGGGATCGGGTACACTTGGTTGTACATTGGTCAGGTCCACCACAAAGAACGATAAGAACATTCGTCAAGATTTACTAAAAGTTTAGTAAATATGGTTATGGTTACAAGATTAAGTGTAATTCTGAATCATTGAAAAAGTTTCAATGTTTGGCAGAACGAATAAGAAGAATCAAATTGGGCAGAAAGATAAAAAATTTTCCAATCTAAAAGGAAAGGAGAGTACTTGAGTATTGTGTTTTATGATCATCTTAATGATTATGAAAACCCTATCACAATTGATCCTCTAAGGACAACTTAGTGCATTTGTATGGCTAAGAAGAGGAATTGTGAATTGTTGAAATGATTAAACGAAGAAGACAAGTCATACTTCTTTCCAAAATCAAGTCTTAGAGTCATACTCCAAGATTGTGACTTGAGTGACATAATCTTAAGAAGGTTTATAACACATTTAGAATTGGTATTTGTGATGACTTTAAGATAAAGACCAACTAAGACCAATTGTATGAAGTGTTTTCCTTGATAAGAATCTGCACTAATTCTTGAATATTTTTTTGTCAAGGAGTGTTTCTTGATAAGAGAATTTTATATGTCAAGAAGTAAGTGGGAGTCTTAAAAATATTGAAAAGTTTTGAGAACTAATCAAGAATGAACCTATTGTGTATCACTAGCTCACAACTTTAGGTTTGTAACCTATCATGTTGACATATTCTAGTTTTTGTGCCCATTCCAGTTAAACGTTGACTATACATGTGAGTTCTATGAGTTCTCAGTTGTTTGCATAAGGCAAGGACCTTGATCAGTGAAAGTTCATTGATCTATATAGGTGATCTGCTTAACAACTAGGAAGACATGGTAGGCCCTTGTGCTGCCAAGTGGCAAGAAATTAAGATTAAACAAGTTCAGTCCATATGAGTTTGAATTTATCATAGATATTGTCTTATGATAATGGTTGGAAATGATAGATTCACATAGATAGGGACACATACACCATAAAATCTAAATGTCATAAGGTTTCTCTCCAATTCATGAAAATGATTGTGAGGAAATGCTTTCACTAAATAGATTTTAAAGAGTTAGCAATTGTGATATTTGCATTCTCAAATTCGATTATGATTACGGCATCCCTCTTCATAGTTCGAATTGTGAGAAATGGCAAATAGTTTGAACATTCAGAACTTATTGTTGTAAGCTATGAAATAGTTTAGACACACATATGGGCTTTCTAATAAAAGTTGTATGAACTTAGGTAAAGGCTTATCGAAGTGTCTTGTATCAAAAATCTGAACTTTTGTAAGAAAGTCAATAAAGTATTGATTTTTAGATGTCCATTTGATTTTGGATACATGTCAAAGCTAGTGGGAGCATAAATGTTATGCTAGTAACAAAATAATTGTTATGCTAGTGGGAGCAGAATTATTATGGTAAGTGTTGCGAGTTAGCAATACTGCTTATAGGAAACAAATTTCTAATTTGTAAAGTTGCAAAGATTGAAAAGTTGTTTCGCTATGGTAAGGGAGAGGATACTTATACTTTATTTCGAATATAAAAGTTTAGATTGAAGTATTAATCAAACTTAGTCATAGATATATATATATATATATATATATATATATATATATATATATATATATATATATATATATGAATACCATGTTGAAATATTTCAACATTGGAAATTCTATTTATGGAAATATTATAGCAAAAGACTAGTCAAGTATCATGTCTTTATGTAAGACATTATGAATCGTGTCCCATATGCTTCGGATATAGGATCGATTGCATATGCTATAATATTCACGTGTTCTAATTTTCCAAATGCCTAGGGCATTAAGAGGGAAAAAGGAGTAGAACTGGACATGACTAAAGTGGTTAAAGAACTATCAAGGACAATCTAAGGTTCGTTAAGGATTAGTTGCTTAAGGATAGTTAGAAGTATAGTAATGGATGGACCATATTGACATTATTATGAATAGACAGAAATCTATTATTAATTCATTGTCATATGGTAAATATGGAAATGTTTTCATAATGGGAGCTGGATATTAAGAATCTATGTGTAGATTAGAAACCATTATGCAAGAAGGATGTTCAAAGGAATGAACTTTGAATTTGAGACTTCACTTCCTTGGAATTGTTTTGTTATCAATCTCTAGTGGAAAGTTTTGTAATATCATTGGCAAAGACTCTTTGGCTTTGGTACCTCGACATTACAAAAGATACATTGCAGAATAGTTTAGAATCTAACACATTCTTATAGTGGCAAGAATTAGGTATTCTTACACTAAGTAATAAGGATTTGGAATTCTGAAATGAGCCTCATTGAAATGTTCTCAATTGATATATTTCACAAGGTAAGGACCATATAAAATCATATTGTGCATGCTTGGAGCATGGGATAAGTATTGTTTTAATTCAAGTAATAAGTTGATTAATATAAACATTATACAATCAATAATGTGTAATCAATATGGTGATTGAATAAAAGGCGTTTTATTTATATTCAAAAGTATTGAGATAATATTGAATTCGATTATTCTTGTGTTTCACTTTGCATGTTTTGACTTCCCGAATAATAAGATTATTCAAACTATCCACGGTCGATCATACTTTGGAAGTAGGTATTGAGGTAAGATTGTCATGAATCCATCTGTAGATTGACTAAAGTATTTAGACATAGCACAAGTTTGCTACAATATTCATAAGTACTCCTGTAATAAGATTTGAGTATTGGATTAAACCCACGCTCATCTGAATCACTTCATGGATTTCATCATGAGTGGTTGTGAGATGATAATATCTTATATTCTTAAAACGGAGACATATAGTTTCAGTTTACAAGTCGGATGCACATTGATGATATGTAAACGCACCAGTAACTTGGTGTTATAAAACATACTATTATGTGTGATTTGATGAGTAATTGGAGCAATCATATGAGTCGAAGTTTATCCGTTCCTTTTACCCTAAGAGGGATAAAAACGATATGTGTAGGCCCCTCGATGATTTAGTGATTACACCCTAAGCGCTTGGCCAAGCCTGGACTGATTTGATTTGTTCAATTAGTCGGTCGTTATAAATCAGAAATCGGGAAACAAGACATGAACAGAGAGAATGATTATAATCCATGTCTTAGTTCATATGATATCTTCTAGAATGGATGAATACATGATCCCTTATCTAAATGACACGTCAGAGTTCGACAGTGGCTTTTAAGAGCTACGATTGCTAGTCGGGTGTTGGAGTCGTACTTGCAGTTATAGTTATTAGACTTATCCAAGTGGGAGACTGTTGGATTAGGTGTCTAAGCCAATAACTATATTTGGTATGTACTTGACTTGGGAGTAGCATGGTCCTTTTGGGTTGCATTCACCAGAACAATCTGATAGGATGGATATTTGAGAAAAAGGTAATTATGATTTATTAATATATTATAAGTATAATATATTGATAGAGAAATCATATTATTTAATTAGTATTGATGAATAATTAATTTGGAATTAATTTTGTGATCTAAAGAGACTAATTAAATTAATGGGGACTGATTATTTAAATCAGTGATACATATGGTTTGGGCTATTGATCCATGATGGACTAAGTTTATGTGAGATTCCATGAAGAGTTAGTCCATATAAGTTATTGGATCATAAGCCTAAGTGTAATAATTAGGGTTTACATTTGACTCTTGGAATTCTACACTATATATGTGTCACACCCCGAAACCGGAACGACGGAAACGTTCGGGGGCGGAGGACGTCATATGTAGTATCACAACACATGCATCATAGTAATCAAAGTAACAAACAACCATTTCATTAATACTAAAGTGTTTACAATGTATTAGATTCACAAAAGATTGACTCCAAAGTAAATAACAAAACAAGACATGAAGCTACTATGCTCCATCTTCTGAATCCCTGAGCGCATACTTGTCTACTAGTTTCTTGAGAATACAAGTTGTTTTGAAAGAGTAGATTAGCATTTAAGCTGGTGAGTTCATAAGTATTTTAGTTATGAAAAGTAAACTATAAGTGCTTTAGAAAAGTTTGCATGGTCCTCCAGAAAATCCTATATTTTCTGATGTGATAAATGAAAAGTAAAAATGACTCTACAATTCCTTCTATGAGTACTAAATGGAAACAAGTTATATACAATTTAGAGTAAACAGACAATCGATTGTGTGAATCTACCCAAAGTTCATAACCAAACAAGGACCACGAAATGATGCAAAAATCACACATCCCACTTTTTGATACATCTTCATTTTATATAACCCTGGCGTATTCATTTGCTACTTACAGAGTTAACTGTAATAGTTCTTTATATTTAATGAAAACATTATTTAATAAAATCATATATTTCCTTTAGTAAAATGGTAACCACAATAGTTCCTTCTATAATCACTTAGTTTATGCTAGTTATATATAATCTAATATCAAACAGACAGTTAAATGTGTGAATCTGCCCTATGACCCGACCCATACCTGTTATTCCCTAAGAATCTGCTCTAAGCCCACAACCAAATAAGGAACAGGAAATGAAGTGGAAAGCACACATCTTACTGTCTGTCGGATCCGATTAATATATATCCCTAATGTATCCACCGATGAATCATAAAGTTAGCATTATAGGCCCCCTTCTAATTGAATGTACCAAGAGCCGACTGTTTTGTTTTCTTGTCTTTTGTAAATAATGTATGTTTTGCCATGTTTATGACTATCTTTACTAGAAAATAGTTTGCATTACCTTTTATGTGAGAATATCACTATATGAATGTAATTGGAAAATGAAAGTGTACAGTAATGTTGTATAAAGTAACTACTAAAGCACTAACTACCTTAAAACCAATTTTTTTAATTAAGTTTCACGAATGAAGTCCCGAGGCACAAACGAGTCCTAAATGACATATATTGATACATATAGGCATGTAATCAGTGAATCTAACTACAAAGGAGATTGGGAAACAACCTAGGATGCAAGAATAACTCACCAAAAGAGTGCTATAAGCAAGTTAGGAGGTTGAAGGGGTGTTCACGGCCCAAAGGAAGGATAGTTCATGGCTTACTTGAGGGGTTCACAGCCCAATGATGAACACATGAAGGGTTCACGACCCAAAATTGAAGGTTCACGGCCTAAATGTGAAGAACACTTGAAGATCTAGGTGTTTTGGCAAGTGTTTGAAGATCCTAAGTTGTATTCTAAGGAGATACAAAGGAAAGAGGGTGAAAAGAGTGAAAATGGTGTTCTTGATATATGATACTTGTGAGAGAAAGGTGTTGTTTGCGGCCAAGAAAAGAAGAAGTGAAGGAAAATGGCAAAAACCCGTATATATGCTAAGGGTTCACAGCCACACTTGGGTTCATGCCCGTGAACACTCTTTGATGGGTTTCTTGGTTCGATTGCATTCCTCTAATCCTAAGCTAACACTTCTCAACATCCAATCCTTAAGTGTACTAGGCTTAGAACACATTAAAATGACCCTTAACAAGGCTAAAAGGCAATAGAAATAAGTCTGACTTTCGGTTGATTGGATTGACTTTACAAGATAGAAATTTACGGGTTGTCACATCATCCCCCCGTTAGATGGAATTTCGTCTCGGAATTAGCTTTCTTAGCAGTACTCATGGGGTCTTGCTCCTTTGAATGGTAGAACACCCACCCGTAGACCTGGGCAACTCTGCCCTGAAGTTTGTGATAGAATTCATACTTGGTTCACCTATCATCACCTCGTGTATACATGTCGTGTATAATTAAGATTAGTAAGACGGTCGGATGTGCGACTCTACCCCAGGTCCAAAACCAAACAAGGAATAGGAGATAGGGCGGAAACAAACATACTAAATCCGTATAATCATAATTGTATACCACCCTCGCGTATACACTTAATAGTGATAGGTGGGCTGATTCATCCTTAGCCACTATGCTTGAACTTGATCTGTTGGACGAGTAGTAATTCGGGAAGTTCTGATGAGTATACGGTGGCAAGGTTTCGGAGGGCAAGGTATTCCTCGCATGAGTACTTCGGGGTTTAGAAGACAAGAGACAATACTAAGGTCTGGGTCAACTTTTCGTTACGAATGACGACTGTTTCATTAATTTTTCGGTGAAGGCGATGGGTTTTCGACACACATGAACTTTGTATGCTGAGGACCACGTCAACCCATAACGAATGACGACAACCGACTCTTTACCAAAACAAATGATAGGCCGATTTGAAAGAAACGTTTGTTATACGATGGTGTATCCCGAGTGGTTATAAGCCGAAATTTGAATGACCAAGTTATCCCAGTTCTGAATGTATCAGGTTCTGAATTTCATAGGGTTCATGCTTTGGATAATTTTGTTGCATGTATAACTAGAGAAAACTTAAATCCAGAGCATTAGGGTTGTATGTGCACCATATGGATGTTAGAGTACATAAAACCCATCAAATTATTCATTTTACATTGGATTCCTGAATTAAAACAAAATTATCTTAGTTGTGGGAATAAAATATCTATAAATAATGGTTTTTGGCATCCGAAAAGGTTACATAGTTTTTTAATATGATAATCATAAATATAAAAAATGTACGACTTCAAAATATAATATATTTGTCTATTATATAGGATATGTAACATTGTATACTATACTATTTATTTATAAAACTAAAGAAATTTTCTATTCATGCTAGTTTGAATTAGTCATTTTGATCCATATGGTAGTAAGTCCTAGAAAAAAGTTAACTTGTTTTCCAAATCATAGAATTTTCAATTGTTATTATAGTAAATTAGGATGAGATTTGTAAAAGTTATTTAAATCTGTTAAACCTTTTATATAGCTTACCAATTTAATTTGAAACACTCTTTTTCCATAAAAATAATTATACATATTTTTTAAATTTGTTATTTATGTATTCTATATGAAAGATAAAAGGAGACATAAATGTGTCATTGAGAAGTCTCTTTCAATGTAAATTGGAAAAGAAGTTGGGAAGAAGAATGACATACACATTAATCTCGTTTGAACTTAAATAGTTGGATTCTTTACAAAATAACATAAAGATCTTTAGGTTGAAATACTTCATACTAGTAAATTGATTACAAAGTTATTTAAATAGTAAAATAGGTTTTCTTTATTTGTCATTGCATTTAAGTGCAATTGTAATCATATATTTGCTTTTGAAGAGACACAAAATGATACAATTATGACATACTAGTTATGTATAAAGGTAAATTAAAATGAAATAATATCAAATTATTTAATAAAATATAAACAAATATAAAATTGTTACTTATGTCAACTCAAACAAGTTGTACAATATATAAAATAGTGGTACTAATGTATAGTTTTAAACGTAAACTGGTTAACATAATTACATCTTAACTACCATATTTAATAACTACAAATATAAATCCATATATATAGAAGTCATGATAAAAAGTTTCAAGTCACGAGTGGAATATTAAGAAAAGCTACACAATGTATCTTAAGCTTTTAAAGGTTGTTATTGTATCGTTTTTTATTTTCACAACTGACATTGTTTGTGGTAAAAAGCTTGTTGGAGAAGCGAAGAAAATCCTAGAATATAGTGAGGACATTATTAAGAGTGGTTGTGATTCAAAAACAAGTTTATCATGTCGTGTTCGTGATGAAATGCACGGAGGAGGGCATGTTAGAGATTACATTCAAGATGAGATCCTCAAAAAGATGCGAGGAAAGGTCCAAGTTAATGGGGAAGAAATGTCAAAAGGAAGTATAACAATAAATATGGATGATGATAGTCAATCGACGAATGGAACCACGATCAACGAAATTAATATAAGAAAAATGTCAACTAATTCAATCTACGATGCTACACTTAGCACGGCAACTAATACCGGTCAACAATTTGCCAATCAATATCCTAACACTCAAGTGTATTCTAATGGAATGTCTGACAACCAAGATGAAGGTGGAGGTGGTGGAGGAGGTGGAGGCGGATCTGAAGGTGGAGGCGGAGGAGGAGGTGGTGGTGGTGGTGGAGGAGGAGGAGGAGGCGGTGGTGGTGGAAAATAATCTACTATAAAGTCAAATGCAACGTCTATCATAATAAATGATAAAACATCATAAAACGCATATCTAATTATAATAAATTATGCGTTGTTTGAATCTATATAAGATATGCATGTATTATCCCATTGTGTACTATACAAACGTAATTCAATCAATAAACACATCGATGTTATATATATATATATATATATATATATATATATATATATATATATATATATATATATATATATATCATTGTAATAGAAATGTCGATTTACATAATACGTTAGTTATATTACTAATAAGACATATGCATATTGCATTGCACACAATCTGCAATCTAAAATAGCGAGAATAATAAATATGTGATAGTTTCTTATTTATTAATAGTTTAGTAGTTTAATAAGAAACTATTAAAGCAATGTACTAGATTTTCAATTAGTCGAATTTAATTAAACACTACATAATTATCTATTTGTCTAGAAACCCAAGATAAGGTGTATCTCTTAGTCATTTAACAAGAAAGTGAAATATTTATCTATGAATCTCTAGTGGTTGAGATTAGCACGGCAATGAGGAAGTGTTGAGAGAAGAACTTAGTCATGGAGATTATGATGTGGATTTAAAGTTAATCTCATGGATCTTTTGGTTAGCTAAAAAATAAATAAGTTTGGAATTATATGAAAAGTTGATATTGGAAACATAACATCAACATAACTAAATAAATATTAGCAAGATATATGAAGCCTTGTTGAATTGTAACTAGGTTTGGATGCAAACAATAAGTTAGTAAATAAAGAAAACAAAAGCATAAATAGGGATAAGGAGGCTTTGTATTTCATATAAATTGACTACAAGGAAGAAATGAAGTTTAGACACACTTTTAAATACTAAATCACACCATCTATTCATGGTGAAACAAGGTACTAGCTATTGACGGGATAATACAAAAAGGTATGGAGAATAGGTGGCCATGCTTTCCATGTGTGTCCCTACAAACATCACGAAACACTCAATGTCATAAAAATTTGGTTGTTTCACCTACAAAATTTCCTTACAAAAACCAACCATGTAATCCTTTATTGTAATTGTTCTTTCACTTCTTTATTGTTGTACTAGGATTTGTTGACGAATCGAATTACTTCATCTAGTAACTTGTTTGTACAACAATGGAGAGCACTTATGGGGAGAAGATTCTTCGTAGTCTTTTTTCCAAGACGAAAGATAATGCCAACTTGTGGATAGTCTGTGGCTACACAGTTTATTTCTAGGATTCCTTCAACTCTCACCATGGCTTATTCAAGAGAAGGTAGATTCACTCTATTGACGAGCATGGGGTGAATCTTGAAATCAATAGTTTCAAAATCATAAACAAGTGATCTAAGGAAATCAAAAGCTTTGGCATATATTGGTTTCATCATGTTAATGAAGTTGGCTTGAGTTTATTATAATCAATACCTTTGCAAATGAGCATTTTTTCATGATCCAGATTTTAATGTGTTGACTCCCTCCTGTCTGACATTTGGCCAGATGTCTTTAATTCCTGTTTTCGTGTTTGTTGTAGAATTGATACCATATTTCAAAATCCATTTTAATTCTTATGGAGGTAGGAATTCTGAGATAAAATTCTTCAAAAACATGGAATAATTGGTAGTTGCAGGATATAAGGATATCCCAGTACATTTCATCTCCAGGATTTGTGAAAGTTATAGGAGGAGCATAATCTTCATCGATGAGTTTGAAGATAGGATTTACCCATGAGTTGATAAGGGATTCGTCTATGCAAATGCCAAAGCCATGAGTTTTCCAAATATCATCACCAAACTTGGCTGCCCTCCAGTTAACTTTCCTTTGTGTATTGGCAGGAGAATTAAATGACTTCTCGTCGGACAATGATGGTTTTGGAGTCACTACCTTTTGAGGAGAGGTTTTCTTGGCAGATTAAGGAGGTGGAGTTTTCTGGGGAGAGGTTGGAGTTCTTCAGGGATGAGACTTGGGAGATTCATCAGTGGAGCTTTCTTCATTTTCATCATCACTCATTCCAAAGGAAGACTTTGATTTGGACATGGACCTCAGAGGGGATTCACTTTGTGGTGGAGGTCAATTGTCTTTATTTATTGGTGTCTCCTCAACCTCGCTGACCTTTTCCCTTTTTGCAGATGAAGGCCACGGCTTCTCTGCAAACTCACCATCCTTTAACTCCTAAAGGCTTTTAATCACTTTTATCAAGCCAATCTGGGTATTTAAGTGTACATCTTTATTTGTGATGATGAATGGATTCTTCATGTGATCGAGAATATCCTTGGAAACTTGAATGATTTCATCTCGAGTTTTTTTCAGAGTATTCAACAATGTTGCAGCTTCATAGACAACCTTTGAGAGTGCCTAAAATTAAACCAATTTGTTTTTTTGCATTTACATGATGTTATATTGGAGTTCTCTGTATCCCAAATTGTATGTGTTGTGGGTCTCATCAAGTAAGTATCTAAATTTTTTCAAGGTCTAGAGAATCTGCTCCCAACATCTCTTTAAATTATTTCATCTGCTTAACCACAATCTTCATGAATGCAACCTGATCTCTCTTCATGGACTCATCCATAACTCGTAATCCCAACTGATTGCAAATTATAACTCTTTGATCTGGTACTCTCTCCCTTGCTTCAATATCTATGACTCTTTGAGAGGTGTCTTCAATGTTGGGAGGAATTGTGATCTGCGGTAAAGGACGTAGTAGATTTATGACTGCGCTCAAGATTTGATCTACTCTATCATCTAACTCAAGAAATTATTTCCTTGATATCGTAACCTTCTTCTTCTTCTTTGCTTTCTTGGTGACAGATAACTACAAAGCACTAGATTCCTCATTAGAAAGGAACGTCTGAAAGTCACCATCTTGAACATCCTTTTAAACCTCATCTTCGTTCAATTCATATCCTTGTGAAAGAAAGGGTTTTGCACAGAAAAGGTTTGAAAACTCAAACCTTGAATTAACTTAAGATCAATGATTGCTTGTAATATAGTTTCGGTCAAGTCTGGTAAACCAATTTTATCTCGTATTAGACAAACTCAACAATGTGCTCAATAAAGAGAAACAATAAGTATGACTAATACAAAGCAAGAAGAACAAGAAGAGTTTAAGAGATAATGATTGACTGAATGATTCTTTGATTAATGGAATAAAAAAGGTGCACACTTCTCTATCTGGAACAAATGTTGACACATCCGTTATTATTGATCTTGTCTTTTGTACTATAGTAAAAGATATTATGAACAATACAAAATAGTACATGACACAATTAATGCATTACAGACACAAAATACTTTCAAACAATGATTGATCTCGGACAAGTCTTCACTTTGAAACTACTTCACTTCGGACTCAATCTTACTCTCGGAAAATTGCATCTCGAATTTAATAACGATCACTTTTTCATGTTCTAACCATCTCATCCTAAGTGACAATACAAATCACTTGGCTTCAACGAAGACATACAGATAAGCACCATGGAGCCAGCTTCGAACCTCGATATACCATAGAAGATGCTCAATAAATTTTTTTTTGATGTATATAAGGGAATCACTCTTGATGGCATTAGTGATGAACTTTTGAGTAATCTTGGTTGGAGAAAGATGTTTTTCTAGAACTTAGAAGAATTATTTTCTATTTGTCTCTTTCTTAAGATAGACAAATTCGAGTTCCGGTTCTTGAATATGGCCTTCATCCAAGGTTTATGCTTCTAAAAGCTCAGTGCTAATCTTCGCCAGTAGATTCCCAGTCCTGAATAATTGAGTAAATTCCACATCGTATCAACAGTATTCAACTATGTAGTTCTTCAGGAAGCTGATAGTAGTGTTGAAAGCTCCGATGCTAGATTAATTTGATTGTCGATCTTTCGGGTAACCATCAATGTTGAGAATGTCATTGGGATTAATTGAAGGAAAATCTACATCAGTGATTAGGATGGTGGATTCCTTGTTCTAAGACACACAGTATCTGTAAAGAAGATAATTGATATCAAACTTGATTTGAACCTTTTTACCATATCCAACAAACTTGGTAATTATGTTCTGAGACCACACTTCCTTTTGAGTTTGTGCGTTTGTATAATAGAAGGTATTCAATCTCTCATGTTCAATTCGGATGATAATTTCTGGATCATAGGATGGATGCAATGGTATGAACTTGGCGTAAAAGCGTCTGTGAGGAGAAATTGGTAAGTTAAGTTGATCTGAAACGTTGGTTGGAAGCTCAAAACTCATGAACAGTAGAAAATTGATGTCATGTACGATTCCTTATTGGAACATGGAGAAATTCCCAACATTGGATTAGTATTATAATTCAACTCTTGAATGTGAATGCTTTCTTCAAGAGCTTATTGCATTTGTTCTTAACACCAGCCCTCGGACGTTTTCGACCACTTAACTGGGATGTTTGCTTTGGTTGCAATCTTTTTCCCTTTCTCTTTAATTGGATCTTCTATAGTAGACATGGAGGATAAAACTTGATGACTGGATTGAATGATAAGCAGCTCGGATGGAGTAGGAACCAAGGGCTCTTCAGGAAGTTCATTAAGTTTCCTGATGGGCCAACCTTCATCAACTGGAATAATCCTCATATCAGGAATTGAAGGAGGCATTGGCTAATTAGCTCGAAAAGCATCGATGGTTAACTTGGTTTTCAACTTAGCCATATCTCGACTCCTTGTAAACGTTTCTGCTAGAGTTTATGGCCAACTGACCGAGGACCATTTCTTCTTTTCTTCTTCAGAGAGGACTTTCGTGATGGATGGTTGTTCCTTAAGGGATTGTAGTCCGATAATTTCATTTTACACAAGACCATTTTCATCAAACTCAACTTCTTCTTCAAGATCTTCTACTTCAACTATCTCCTCATCAGTTGTTTCATCTCGGAGTTCAAATTCTGAGATACGCTTCCATTAAACTATCTTATCTCGGCCTCTTACATAGGAAGGCCCAGACTCCAATGTAGGTGGCGTATCTAATTTCAAGCTATCTAACCATTCGAACAATCGTTAATAGCTTATGTTGATTTACTTGGAAAGCGAATCATAGTCATAGGCAGTAAGAGCTTAGGCTTTAAGATTTTCGAAGGTTTCATCTAGGATGATAAAGCATTTCATCAAATTTATGGTTCGAAGTATCCACAATGTGTTGAGCTAATCAGTCAAATTTCATGAGAGGTGTTGTATTTTCCTTGGATTTTCTTATTCTTCATCGTCATCAAATTTCATGATTACCAACTATGGTTGAGCTAACAAAATTGGATTTTCTTGATTACCAACTGTGGTTGTTTCTAGAATATGAGAGGTGTTGTATTTTCCTTCTTAATTCTCTTATTCTTCCATGTCGTCCGAGGATGATGAGTGACCGAAGTCAAAGTGTACCTAGTCGGATTATACAATAGTAAGTAAGTCGGGTGTCGATCAAAGGGAATGGTATTTATTTAATAAAATAACTACTAAGAATTAAACTAAGAAAAACAACTAGAAGTGGGGGTTTTATCTGATTTTACAAGTTCAGATTAACTTATTTAAAATATTCAACTAATTACTAAAGTAAACAACTAAAATGATGATTTTAAATCAATAATAAAGGATGCTTTCGTTAATCTTTGAATCCCCCGTGTTTCCTATATTTGATATCAAGACGGTGGATTAATTTTTGTTAGTTACCAAATAAAAGTTACTAGTTATCATGATCAGACTAACTAGCATAAGTCAATTCAATAAATTTAACCCCAATGATCATGCAATTTAAGTACACTAAATTGATTTTAAATATAATTTGGACACTGAATGATAGAATATATAAACTACTATTCTTTGCTCAAATCTAGTAATCAAGCAAATATTATGATCAAATATTGTTGTCTAACACAGTTAAGCAACTAACTTATCGCCTATATTATGATATGACTAATCACTAGCTCTAATAATTTAATGATTATAAATAGCTAGGTAAATCAATTTCATGCAAATAACTCAAGATTAACTACACAATCTTGAGATAAGGGAATAAAGATAGAAATTTAAATATGCTAGTTTTAGATTTACCAAACAATATTTAAAGCTAAAACTAACTTCATAAATCCATAAAACAAGAAATCAACACGTAGTAATTAAGAGATCATCTAATCGAAATAAAATCAAGGGCTTTTAGCCCCTAAATATAGCTCAAAAACACATAAACAAAAGGTAAACCAAGCTAAACATCATTAAACTAAGCAAATTTATGTGTAGATGCGAATCCTTGCTCCAGTCTTGTTAGTCTTTGATATCTAGTTGAATTATGCCCTCCAAGGGTTCTTGGAAGGGTTTTTCCTAGTGAATAATCACATCCCTAAGGCCACCCCATCTTGAAATCGATTTAATATTATATATACTTTCCAAAAATCCGACCACCACGATGCGGTTAAAAGGCAACAGGTCGTGGTCTTCATGAATATCCCATATTCTCTAAGTTACCTCATTTGTTGAGAATCTTCCATTCACCACGTCATGGTGAATGATGCCCACATTGTGGTCTTCTATCTTCAATCCTTCTTTGTCTTTTTTTGCCTTAGCTCACATTTTCTTGCTTCCAGCTCCTCGTTTGCTTCTTTTTCATCTTGAGTATGTCTTTGTTACTAAAAAACATATTTCAAACATAATAACTGCCTTATGTCCTAAAATAAACATAATTTTAGGAAAAGGTATTAGAAATATGTACAAAATACATGAATAAATATGCATATATCACCGACCCGAAAGAATTAATATTGATTATTTTATTTTTATCGGATTCACTTAATTTGGGAACCACATTGTTTTATGCTCTAGACTCGGCCACTGTGTAGAATATTTTCTGGTTTCAACATAAAAAAGTAAGACCGAAATGATCTTTATAAAGCTCTTTGAATCCTAATGTATACCATTTTTCAAAAAACATTTTTAGATGCAAAACATTACGCCATGCACTAGGGTTGAAGTGTTAATGGTACAAGATCGGGGAAAAGCATGTGTAGCGGTAGGTGTTATGCACTGTAGATAAGGATGAAAAGAAAATTTTGAGCAGGGTGACTCACGAAATAAGCTAATTATAAGAGTATATCCAATGGTTAACTCATGTTATAACTTAAAGTTATTGTCGCCTCATTATTTATTAATTTTGACCTCTAAATAACTGACTTCTCCAATGGTTAACCTTATTTTAATAGTTTTTCTATAAATTTAACTACTTTTCCCTCATCCACATAAAATGTTTTACAGAACATCTAATTTAATTAATCATTTTTTAAACACAAATCATTTCTTAATTTTAATATATAAAACACAACTATATCAATCCTTTATTTATATACCTAAAATATGAAAAATTATTATGTTTTAGTTATAAAAATAAAATAAAAATAGTGAAATTATTATAAAATAATTATAAATGAAATATATTTAAAGTGGAATGAGTTAAATGTAAAATTTATGATATTATTGAGTCGCAAAAAAATTAAAAAAAAATTAGCTTGCTCAAATAGTGTTAAGTGGTCATTTAAAAGACCAACTAATAATACACTATTACAAATATGCCATTGAAGATGCTCTAAAGGTAAATTATTCATTTTACATTGGATTCATGAATTAAAACAAAATTATCTTAGTTGTGGGACTAAAATATCTATAAATAATGGTTTTTGGCACCCGAAAAGGTTACATAGTTTTTTAATATGATAATCATAAATAAAATGTAATATATTTGTCTATTATATAGGATTTGTAACATTGTATACTATAGTACTTATTTATAAAACTAAAGAAATTTTCTATCCATGCTAGTTTGAATTAGTCATTTTGATCCATATGGTAGTAAGTCCTAGAAAAAAATTAACTTGTTTTCCAAATCTTTGAATTTTAAATTGTTATTATAGTAAATTAGAATGAGATTTGTAAAAGTTATTTAAATCTGTTAAACCTTTTATATGGCTTACCAATTTAATTTGAAACACTCTTTTTCCATAAAAATAATTATACATATTTTTTAAATTTGTTATTTATGTATTCTATATGAAATATAAAATGAGACATAAATGTGTCATTGAGTAGTCTCCTTCAATGTAAATTGGAAAAGAAGTTAGGAAGAAGAATGACGTACACATTAATCTCGTTTGAACTTAAATAGTTGGATTCTTTACAAAATAACATAAAGATCTTTAGGTTGAAATACTTCATACTAGTAAATTGATTACTAAGTTATTTAAATAGAAAATAGGTTTTCTTTATTTGTCATTGCATTTAAGTGCAATTGTAATCATATATTTGCTTTTGAAGAGACACAAAATGATATGATTATGATATACTATGTATGTATAAAGGTAAATTAAAATGAAATAATATCAAACTATTTAATAAAATATAAACAAATATAAATTTGTTACTTATGTCAACTCAAACAAGTTGTACAATATATAAAATAGTGGTACTAATGTATAGTTTTAAACGTAAACTGGTTAACATAATTACATCTTAACTACCATATTTAATAACTATAAATATAAATCCATATATATAGAAGTCATGATAAAAAGTTTCAAGTCACGAGTGGAATATTAAGAAAAGCTATACAATGTATCTTAAGCTTTTAAAGGTTGTTATTGTATCGTTTTTTATTTTCACAACTGACATTGTTTGTGGTAAAAAGCTTGTTAGAGAAGCGAAGAGAATCCTAGAATATAATGAGGACATTATTAAGAGTGGTTGTGATTCAAAAACAAGCTTATCATGTTGTGTTCGTGATGAAATACATGGAGGAGGGCATGTTAGAGATTACATTCAAGATGAGATCCTTAATAAGCTGCGAGGAAATGGCCAAGCTAAAGGGGGAGCAATGTCAAAAGGAAGTATAGCAGTAAATGTGGATGATGATAGTCAATCGAAGAATGAATCCGCGATCAACGAAATTAATATAAGAAAAATGTCAACTAATTCAATCTACGATGCTACACTTAGCACGGCAACTAATACCGGTCAACAATTTGCCAATCAATATCCTAACACTCAAGTGTATTCTAATGGAATGTCTGACAACCAAGATGAAGGTGGAGGTGGTGGAGGAGGTGGAGGCGGATCTGAAGGTGGGGGCGGAGGAGGAGGTGGTGGTGGTGGTGGAGGAGGAGGAGGAGGCGGTGGTGGTGGAAAATAATCTACTATAAATTCAAATGCAACGTCTATCATAATAAATGATAAAACATCATAAAACGCATATCTAATTATAATAATGTTTGCATTGATTGAATTGATATCAAATATGCATGTATTATCTCGTTGTGTACTATACGAACGTAATTTAATCAATAAATACATCGATGTTATATATATATATATATATATATATATATATATATATATATATATATATATATATATATATATATATCTTATTGTTAGAGAAATGTTGACTTACATAATAAGTTAGTTATATTCTAATAATACATATGCATATTGCATTGCACACAATTTGCAATCTAAAATATAGAGATTAATAAATACTGGATAGTTTCTTATTTATTACTAGTTTTGTAGTTTAATAAGAAACTATTAAAGCAATGGACTAGATTTTCAAATAGTCAATTTGACACCACATAATTATCTATTTATCTAATAGATAATTATGTTATAATTTAAATTGGATTGTTGTGTGATCAACAAAAATTATGGAGAGCCTTTATAAGTTTTCTGTTTCACAACCAAATGTTAACATCTTTCATTCGATCTATCTCTCTCGTTCTCCCTCCATCTCTCTCTCTCTCTCTCTCTCTCTCTATATATATATATATATATATATATATATATACACACACACACACACATACACACATACTCACTCTTCCTCAAACTTTCAACAAAATCTAGAAACCCAAGATAAGGTGTATCTCTTACTCGTTTAACAAGAAAGTGATGTATTTATCGATGAATCTCTAGTGGTTGAGATTAGCACGACAATGAGGAAGTGTTGAGAGAAGAACTTACTCATGGAGATTATGATGCGGATTTAAAGTTAATCTGATGGATATTTTGGTTAGCTAAAAATAAATAAGTGTGGAATTATAAGAATAGCTTATATCGGAAACATAACATCAGCATAACTAAATAAATATTAGCAAGATATATAAAGCCTTGTGAAATTTTAACTAGGGTTGGATGCAAAAACTAAGTTAGTAAGTGAAGAACAACAAAAGCATAAATGGAGATAATGAGGTTTTGTAATTCATATAAACTGACTACAAGGAAGAATGAAGTTTAGATACACTTTTGAATACTAACTCACACCATCTGTTCACGGTGAAACAAGGTACTCACTATTGACTGGATAATACAAAAAGGTATGGAGAACAGGTGTCATGCATTCCATGTATGTTCCTATAAACATCACGAAACACTCATGGTCATAAAAATTTGGTTGTTTTACTCTACTCCTTGCAATACAAAAACACTTGAACTCTTTGCATTGTTTACTGATCTCTAGTCTTCACATATCTTCACCAACAATATTCTTCCCATAACCAGAACAATTCTCGTATCTATATACTTTTAAAAGGACTTTTCATGTCATTTGAACTCATTATCTTATGACGATCACTTTATTCATCAACTATTCCCCTAAGTTACCTTGAAACTGATACCTTCATTTATCAAGTTTGAGAAACTTGATTAGAATCTTCCAAGATTTCCTTACAAAAACCAAAAAAGTAATCCTTTCTTGCAATTGTTATTTCACTTCTTTATTGGTGTACATGGAATTTTTTCGACTCATAGAACTTCATCTAGTTGCTTGTTTGTACAACAATGGAGTGCACTTGTGGGGAGAAGATTATTCTTAGTCTTTTTTCCATGGCGAAAGATAATGCCAAGCTCTGGATAGTCTGTGGCTCCATAATTTATTTTTAGGATTCCTTCAACTGTCACCATGGCTTATTCAAGAGGAGGTAGATTCACTCTATTAACAAGCATAAGGTGAATCTCGACATCGATAGTTGCAAAATCACAGACAAGTGATCTAAGGAAATCAAAACCTTTGGTATATATTTGTTTCATCATGTAGTGTTTTTTGTGACGAGTCGTAAACTCTTATAAGATCGATAAGATTCTTAACAAGTAAACAGAAAGTAAATTAAAGAACAAACACAGATTGAATCAAACGGATGTTGAATGATTAAAACAGCAACACCTCTGAAGAGCTCGATGAAGAACTTCTACTGTAGAGGTATGCTAGGGTTACATTACAATCAAAGAAATATTCAAGAATCGTATCTAATGTGATGCATGTCGCACCCCCAAACCAAGGATGGCGGAAACGTCCGGTGGTGGAGGACTTCATGTATAGTATCATAACCACAATTGCAATAGTAATTTAAGCAAACACAACCAACATATATATAATTGAAAGAGTTACATCATTGTATGAGTTACATGTTTCCAAATCAATTACAATATGTTAACAAAACATGAAATGTTGACGCCTTAACGTCCCATCCTCAAAATGCACTTTGATACCTGTTTAGTGATTTCCTGAGAATACAAGTTGTTTGAAAAAGTTTCAACACAAAGGTTGGTGAGTTCATAAGCTTTTGTTTTCAAACTTGATAAAAGTCTTTCTCTTGTAAATGTCATGTTTGTTTCAGAAAAATCCGATATTTTCCATAAAATTGGTGTAATGTAGTCTTATAACCGAAGGCCAAGTGTATAAGTAACCTTTCTTACTATAGAAAATGATATGTGTTTAAATCGACATAAACGCGTTTGAATTAAATGAACTTCCTGTAAATTCTTATGTTTGTTAATACTTTCTGTGAGTTCATTATAACCATGCTATGACCTAGTTGGCCTGAAATGACGTTCTTCAGGCGTCGGAAATGTTTATGACATTTGTCACCCCAAACCTGCCGGTCTAACTATTACATGCAGTTAAGGTGTGGGTTTGTCAAACCCAATATAGATCTATATACAACTATCACGCTCTCCCTCCAGGAGACTCTGGTTACAATACAGGATTTAATGGTAAGTGTGAAGCGAATATCTTACGAAGTTTTTAACAAATTTACGTGTAATGTAATGAAAATCCCTTATTGTACAAATGTACACTTTTTGTATGAGTGTGTTATGTAATGCATCATAAACCATACCTGTTATAGTTTATCAAAACAAGGGTAGTAATGGTAACGTACGTAAACTATATTCAACGTAGTTCGTTCAATTGTTTGAGTAAAATGGATGTACTTTGATTATAACAATCGTGTTATCCTTTATATTTCATATGTATATCTATATCAAATACCATTTATTAACTGATGCATGTTCATATACCAAGATAAAATATCATTCATTTGTAATAACATACATTCACATAAAGATATACACCTTGCTCAACATGTTACAAGGTGATAATAATATGTTAGCATTTTTCTGTTAGTAACAGCTTCGATCACTGTTATTAGAAAATTTATAAAAACTTCATAAAAGATCCAAATCAGAATCCGTAATATCTGGGAGTTTGGTTAATGAGTCTAGTTTCTTCATAAATTTTTCCATGATTTTTAGTGACCTCCAACTTAGGTGAAAACGTTCCTAAACACAGACTGGTCCGGATTGGTTCTTGAAATGATAGACAGTTTTGCAAAAACCACCATAAATTGTAGAAAAATCGTATGGAGATGTTCAAGTAGCCATTTTAAATATAAGAATCTGAACTACTTGCACCTTGTACAGTTTTGAAAACAAAAATGTTTTAGTTGACCAAAACAGTCCGTAAATGGAGTCCAACTTTTCTGATGTAAGCTGTTAGAAATATTTAGTTGTTTTCTTGATGATTTAACTTGTATTATCCCCTTTAAAACATAAGAAAATATGAAAATGTAGGGGTATGAACTCACCTTGAGTTATTTCCGTGGATGGATGATGGAGAAATGTAGTATTCCACTCAAGAACACTAAGAAGATGCCTTGAAGGTTTGAAGATCTAACACTAATGTGATGGAATTTGTGTAAGAAATCTATGATTTGGAGTAAGAGGAAGTGAAATAATTATGTGGAGGATGAATATACTTACCAAAAGTGGGAGAAAACTTAGAAAAAGGCCCTTGAATCTCGAAATCTTGGTGAGAGGATTGAGAGAGAAAAGTGTTTAATTTTTGGTGAAATGAAAGCAAGTGAGTGAGAATGAGGAGAGAGGATGAATGTCCAGCTCTAAAAATGTGGGAATAACTTGTGAGAGAGGTAAAAAGGACAAGGAAGTGACAAGGTATGGTGGGGAGGAGTGTGGGTTAGTCATGGAGTGGGTATGGTGGTTGCTTGTGTCATAATACAAAGAAAAGTCAACACTCAACCTTTGTACTTCACCCACTCTTCTTGGATAAGGTTTTATCCCCAAAAACATGATTAATCATTAATTAGGGGGCCTTATATGTTAAAATAAAGTTTTGGGTGAAAATCCCGCGTTAAAACAATGAAAAACGAAGCTAAAATGAAGTCGTAGTCGAAAACCGGAAAGAAATGGGCTTCCAGCGAGACCTCTCGGTCTTGGCCGGAGGTTCGGTCCTCCTGATGCTAGGTGCAAAGCGAAATGAAGCGAAAGCAGTAAGAGGCGAAGAGTAGGTTCGATCCGAAAGGGAAGAGGAGCGAAATGGACCGAAAGGCGAAATGGAGCGAAATGGACCGAGACTTCGGGTTCAGCCTTGTGCGAGGTTCAGGCCCCAAAGGGAGGGGTCTGCGAGGTTCGGTCCCGAGAGAGGGATTTCGGTCCTGAGAGGACTCTCGGTTCAGCAGCTCGGTTCGGTCCTCTTGGTTTCGGTCCCTAAGAGGACTTTCGGCCCTAAGAGGCTTCGGCCCTATATAGAGGGTTTCGGGTCTTTTAGGGTATTTTACACGTTCTAACTCCGTTTTAAGCGATTTTTGACCCGATTAAGGGTCGGAATGACCCGAATGACTTCAAAAAGTTACGGGAACCATTGAGAGAGATTTGGGAGAGATTTCAAAATAGAAAGAGATAGAGTGAAAACGATTGAGAGAGGTTTCGTTTGTGACCTTTTTGAGTGTACGACTTCGAAATGCAAGGTCCATAAACCCCATTAAGCCATGTTTTAGTGTCTTACACACCCCCCGATGAGTATGCATTAGTGTTTTATCGCTTTGGTTCATTGTTTACCACATTTAAGGCTTAGGAAAAATTCAATCACACGGATTTTTCAAATGATGTTTTCTCATTAAAATAGCGGATTGTTTAGTAAATACACAACGTAAACCCTAATACGCAAGGGCTAATTGAGTCGTCCGGTTTGACTTATTGACTTTGTTTGACTTTGACTTGACCCGAAATTGACTATTGTCACAATGCATGCATGCACCATAAATACTAAACCCTAAAAACAAAATACACGGTCGGATAGGCCCAAACTGTGAATACATTGGACTAAAAATTGAGGCTAGAGATCACTTCGGTTGAATAAGGGTGGTTTTCTTCATAGTCTTGAACAGCTTCGGTATGATGGAAAGTAGAGTTTGACGAAAGTTAATATACCACCGAAGCGTATCCAAAAACATCTTATAAGCTTCACTGTTCTGATTACACCTGTAGATGATATCGAGAATGTGCTCTAGGCAGGGAGTGGAGAACACGTGTTTGTCAACAAGAGCGAACAGGCATTTTTGACCTTCGCCCCTAGTGAACATGACAGTATGAAACTGTGCGTCAATTTTTCCTTTCACCATCAAGTTGATGTCGCTTGCCTTCCCAATTGGCTTGATAGTGGGTCTCTTTCTCAATACAAAGGCGATCTCCTGATCCATCTTCGCTACTTCAAGAATGTAGTACACCAACATTCGCTTGATGTGATCGATGACAGGATCGTATTGATGTTCATCAGTCAGCAAGATATTGATTAAGAGAATCCAGTCATGGGATTTAAGTTTGGCAAATCAGCGAGGGAGATCATATGAACCGAACTGTCTAAGCCTCGGTTCACTTTAAATTTGACATTGATAAACTTCCCTGCCGAAGTAGGATTCAACACGTTGACTGTTGTGATCTTCTAATTACTCCAAGTCAGGTATTGTGGTTGAGAGAATGCAAGATAGTATTCAATCAGGTCTCGATCAACCTTCGGGTCAGGAGAGGGAATAGCAGCCATTAACTCGAAACAGTGAAAGATGAACGCCTTTTGGGTGAGTGGCATATCAAATTGAGAGTCTTTGGAGTTTTCTCGGTCAAATGAGAGGACCGGTTCGAGCCAATGTCTGCTTGGAGATTCAATTGCCTCCTTCAGAAATTTTTCCATAGTCCACAGAGGGAACATAGATTTCCTTCATTCCAATGTATCATTTACTTCCTTTTTTCTCTCCCTTTCAGCTTCTTCATTTGCTTTGCGAAGCTTTTCCTCAAGCTCTCGATCATTTCACTTTATTTTGAGATTTTCGGTTTTGGGAGCTTTTTCTCCGGTTTCAACCACATCATCATCACCAATTTTCTTCTTTCGTTTGTCCTTCATACTACCCGAAGCTTCATTACCCTTCGGTTCAGCAGTGACATTTGGTTTGGAGATGGGTTTGCTTTTTGGAGGTTGTTGTTGCAGACCCTGACTAACATTTTCTTCCCCTTGTTTCAGAGGGACAACGGTATCTGGAACACCTTCAATCCTGCTTAGAATGTCAAGAGCAAGTCTCAACTTCCCAGCTAAGTGGCGTCAAACTGACATAGTAAGGACCGAGTTATGGCCTTCCAGAAGATTTAAAAGAATAGAATGCACATCACCAACATTGCTTTTGATGACAACTCGTTCTGACTTAAGGTCATCATTTTCTTTTAGTGCATGGTTGCGCTTCATAGCCTGAGTCTTGATTTTGGTGGTTTTGAGAGCAAGTTCATCCATGAGTTTGTTTCCATGGCTAGATCAGCCTGGAGTTTATCAAGACACTCATTGATAGAAGATTGAAGCTCGGTTTTGTCATTCTTGATTCCTTGGCGTGCCTCCTCAAAGTGTTTCTTCTCATCTTGAAGCGAACTGGTAAGATTATCAACAGAAACATTCTCCATTTGAGCATTCTTCTGAGCAGCAGCCTGAAGAGAATCCAGAAAAATTTGAGCATCAGAAATTAGTTTTTCGACTTTTGCGGTCGCCTGCTTGCAATCGTTGGTGGATTCTTCAATGGCAATTGATGCTTTCTATCATGAGGAAGTGGAAGCATATATAGCTTTGTCAGCATTGGAAATAGAAGTATCATGCTCCTTGACAAAGCTTTCCAACAGAGCCTTAATTGCAGCTTCAGAGTATGCCTCACTTGGAGTAGAAGAGGAAGAGGAAAGAAATTGGTCTAGCTTTGCATTCAGATCTCTCAAATGCCTCTTCGTCACAAGAGCATCATCATCATCATCGCTCTGGACTCGGTATGGGCTATAATAGACTGAATCAAACTCCATTTCTGCTCCACTAAGAACGGTGTCAGATTCATGTGAGGGAGGTGGGGATTGAGGTTTTGAAGTAGCCGGGGTTTCAGTTTATGAAGTAGGTACCCCCGTATCAGATACGTTGACATGAACTTGAGGTTCGGTTGTAGTAGTAGTGATTATGGTAACTTTTAAGAATAAAGGGGTAGGAATTGCAGTTGAAGTTGTAGTTGAAGATGAGATGGGAGGAGGGCACGGAGCAATTGTTATAGGAACCGATTGTGTAGGAGAAGGAAGAGGTGAGGCTCGGTTACCTTCATGAGTTGGTGAAGGTGGAGGCGAATTACCTCGAAGCGAACTCTTATGTTGAGAAACATCATCATCACTTGACTCTGGTTCGGGTTGTTGATCGGATGGAACATAGTCAGAATCATTTGAAGAAGGAGCCTTCAGCTTGTGTGCCTTCTTCTTAAGCTTTCGTTTATTTGGAGCAGATGGGGTTTCTTGTTCAGACTTTCGCTTCTTGGTTGTAGAAACTTTAGATGATTGACCGTCCTTCTCCCCTTTTCTTTCAGGCTTCTTCCCTCATTTTGCTTGTTTGTCTGCTGTGTCCAGCGAGCTTTGAATTTCGGGTGTAAGCTGCCTTGGTCCTGAAGGAGGGAGCTTCTTGTATTCATTCATCAACTTGCTTTCACTGGAAACACGCCTGTACATGGATTCCGAAACCGAACCAATGAACATAAACTTTGATGGATCAGAAACTATTATTTTCGTCGTGTGAAAGGTAGCAATAGACGACATCAATGAGTCTGCCATTGTTGGAACTTGAAACTTCTTAATTGCCCATTGAGTAACCATAGTCCAAAACCTAGCACAAGAGATTTTAGAGAAGCGAGAAGTTGAATTGAGACTTTGAACCAGTTGAGACCATAAAATAGACCCAATGTCCATGTTGAGTCCATGGTACAGACCGTAGAGAAGGGTAATAAATGCCTTGCTAGCCCCATCAGACCCTACAACCCTCTCTGCTAAACCCTTGAAAAGGAGGGTAAAAAGACCATTCCACTGAGGAGGAAGGCATGATTTCTTGAACTTTGTGATGTTGGTGAGAACTTCAGTGTACCCTATATCATAGAACATTGTAAAGACTTGAGTGGTGGTAATGGAATCAGGGTTGATCATAGAGTCGTCAATAGCAATCCTTAGCAACAAGTAAAACTTAGCTTTTGAAATCGACGCTTTTTGATTATAGATCTCAAAGAAAATTCTCTCCTTGACCTTATCATATATGGCAGTAGAGTAAACTTGAGAAAGCAGCGACATTGGAACATAGTCCACCTTGGTTAGGACAAAAACAAGTGGTGAATATTTGAGTCATTCAACCACTTGGAGCATGTAAGGATCATACTGGAAGGGTGAGAGATTGATGATGAGGTTTTGATTTGGTTTAATGGTGAGGAGAGAGGATCGGGCACTGTGTTCATGAACTGAAGAGGAATTCGCCATTGATGAACCTTGAAGAAAAAGATGAACAGTGGAGAGTATTCTCCGTATAATGCTTGAGATGATTGTAAGTGGTAAGAGCGTAAAAGGAAGTTGAGAAATCTCTTTATATGATTACCATGAGAGAGAAAAATCTGGAGTGAAGATTGTAATATCCTCTGACGTTACGCCTGAAAAAGCGCGATTTGACAAATGCTACCCCGAAAAGTGTGTCAAGCATGTCAGGTGGCGTGAAAAAGGAAACGATTCAAATTCACGCACCTTTGAAATCTTATCCTTTCATATTCTCTTTAGTTTTGAAACGATCCAAATTCCCGTTGAGATGTTAAGTTACCCTTTCGCTTCATATGAAATTGCCCTTCGCTCCCAACATAGTGTACCACTACAGCATATTGAACCGAACGTTGTATCTAAGAAATAGCAATTAGTACCACGATCAAGACTTGTGAAAATCATAAAGATCTTCGTGCAAGAGTGTGCCAAAGAAAAATAAATAAAGCAATTAATTTATGGGATTTAAGTGATGTCAATTAAGACACAAAATTGTGGATCCCGGGCACGAATCTCTTCCTTCAAAGTCAAGAGAGACTTAGAAGTGTCTGTGTGGTTTCCCGTTGAAATACGATCAAATGCTTATTAAGAAACATTGAAAGACATCTTTTAAATGTATGGCTATAAAGGTGGCTTTCGTTTCATGCAAACTACAGAACTTGATATAAGACCGAAAGTGAAATGAAGTACTTGTGAGACCAGTGTAGTCTATTAAAAAAGTGGTATGATCAATTTTCAGTGACTTGGTGATATAGTAGAAATCTCAACAAATAAACAGGATCTTATGGGTAGAAAAGCCTTGGTTTCGGACAATTTCAAAAAGATCGCTCAAATATTAAA
Source organism: Lactuca sativa (assembly GCF_002870075.4). Lineage (NCBI taxonomy): Eukaryota > Viridiplantae > Streptophyta > Magnoliopsida > Asterales > Asteraceae > Lactuca > Lactuca sativa. The sequence continues at coordinate 74,825,118 of NC_056624.2, read as the reverse complement.
AAGTGATTTCTTCGTACCTTCCACTAAAGTGGTTTCGTTAATACTTGGGTGAAAACTAGAACTTTTGATTGTTCACCCCGTCAATTCGTTATAGGCATTGGATTTTGGGTTTCACTTAGCACGTGG